>NW_012112808.1:7294097-7326675 GCF_000951035.1 Colobus angolensis palliatus | reverse complement strand
AGGAAGGAAGGAAAGAGAGAGAGAGAGAAAGAAAGGGAGGAAGGAAGGAAGGAAGGAAGGAAGGCAGGCAGGCAAGCAGGGAGGCAGGCAGGCAAGTCCCAAAACAAAACAGGTGTGCTTGCTGCCTTGCTGCACCTTGACAGTCACCAGTGAGGCTGGGACTCCTTTACTCCTCCTTAGAGAAATGAGAGGTTCTGAGAAAAAATGTTAGCCCCGCAAAATGTGGGGAAAAAATGGGAAACAAGAACATTCCAGAAAGAATTTTCTGGAACCTCTCTCTGAAGTAGATAAAGTAAAATGTGCAATTTAAAAAAGAAAGGTAAAACAAGCAAATACAAAATGGGAAACAAAAATATAATACAGGTATTGTCTCTGCAGCCCAGGACAGGTCAGTGTGCTTGCAAGAAGGAACGTGACATTCACAAGACCGTCCTAGGCTGGTTCCTCCAAGAAGCAGACACCGAGATGGAGTTAGGAGTGCTGAGGATTAACTGGTAGTAGCACCTTTGAACGAAAAAGGATGGATGCAATATTGGGATAAAGGGTACCACCCAAACTGTGGTGCAGACATGGCAAAGTGCCAGGAATTGACCAGATTCTACCTCCCCACCTTATTCAGTCTTTGGCAGGGGCCCCCCAGAACAGCATGTCATCAGCCAGCCACACTCCTGGGCAGAATCTCCCTGAAGGGGAAACTGCGTCATGTCTCAGGTTGGGCTCCTCAAAAGGAGACCCTGAGGCAGGGATTTATGTGAACGTGATTTATGAGAAATTAATCCCAGGAAAAACCTGGGAGTAGGGTAGCGGGCCAGAGAAGGGAGGGAGCCCGAGCCAGGTGAGAGAGTAGGCAAAGTCCCACAGAGAGAAACCTCAGCTTAGCCCCAGTGAAGACCACACCCTTGACCAGTCAGGGCTGGCCAGCCGCAGTCTATAACCCACCTGCCCTGTGAGGCACAGGTCAGGGCTGCCCCCGAAGAGTAGTGATTTCCCAGGTACTACTTGTTCCTGTGCCTGCAGGCAAAGTGAGTTCCGGTAGCTTCCGGACAGTGCTCAAAGAGACACAGGTGCTGGCTGTTGGCAGTGAAGACACCCCAGTCACAGCTGTGCCTGAACATAGCCAAGGGCCTGAGGGCACATGCGTGGAGTACTGGCAGCACCCCATGCAGGTAGAAACTCACGTATTAGCAATGCAGAGAGGGGAAACTGGAAATGGAATCTATTATTATTATTATTATTATTATTATTAAGACAGGGTCTCACTCTTGCCCAGGCTGGAGTGCAATGGCGTGATCACAGCTCACTACAGTCTTGACCTCCTGAGTTCATGTGATCTCCCCACTGCCTCAGCCTCACAGATTGCTGAGCCTAATGGAGCACACTCCCCACCCCCACGCCTGGTTGTTGTTCTTTTTTATCAAAATTTAGAGATCACATATAGCTGTCTTGCTCAGGCTGGTCTCAAACTCATGTCTTCAAACCATCTGCCCACCTTGACCTCCCAAAGTGCTGGGATTATAGGCATGAGCCATCATACCCAACCTAAGATCAATTACTTTTTTTTTTTTTGAGATGGAATCTCGCTGTATCGCCCAGGCTGGAGTGCGGTGGCACAATCTCAGCTCACTGCAGGCTCCGCCTCCTGGGTTCACACCATTCTCCTGCCTCAGCCTCCCGAGTAGCTGGGACTACAGGCGCCCGCTACCACGCCTGGCTAATGTTTTGTATTTTTAGTAGAGACGGGGGTTTCACCGTGTTAGCCAGGATGGTCTCGATCTCCTAACCTTGTGATCCGGGCTCCCTCCCTTCTCTGGCCCGCTACCCCACTCCCAGGTTTTTCCTGGGATTAATTTCTCATAAATCACGTTCCTAACCTCGTGATCCGCCCGCCTCGGCCTCCCAAAGTGCTGAGATTACAGGCCTTAAGCCACCGCGCCTGGCCTAGATCAATTACTTTTAAAAGTTTGTTAAACTATTAATTTAAAAGTCAACTTGACTTTTTGTTTCAAAAAAACAAAAGCCGAGTATGAAGCTTTGCATTTGCTGAGAGCGCGGGAAGCGAGCTTCTCATTCTTCTTCCCTCTCTCTAGAGCCGATGAGGCTCCAGCTCCTTGTCCCAGATGTTTGAGGGGCCCACGAAGACCCAATGACAGTTAGCAAAGTAGAGTATAGATACCGAGAGCAACAAAAGGAGATGTGAAGCCATTAGCTTCACTGAACAACTGTGATGTGTTTCCCACAGTTACAATAACAAATTGCCTCAGTAAGGCCTTTGGGGCATAAAAAAGAGACTATGTCTACAGCTTCACCAAGCCCTGAAGGGCGCAGTTCAGGTAAATCAGAAGTTCTTCTCAAAGTGCTTTACCACATTGTATTGCAGAAGTTTGCCGACAGGCTTATTTTCCTTTCTTTCAGTATTTTTCCCTGTGGGTCTCTACAGAGAAGTTTTCCGAAAGAAACCTCAGGATTCTTATTTCTCAGGTTCTGGTAGGGGTGGTAGATGGGTCAAAGTTGTGTCCCCACCACAAACTGAAGCTCATTTGGAATTCCTGCAGTTAATTTTACCATTGTCAGTGGTGGAACGAGCTCACTCTGATCCCAATAGTGCTCCCCTTCAAATCTGAGTTATCCACATGGACAGTTTAGGGTAGGTGAGCCAGAAGTCGTCAAACTTCTATGTGGTGGTATGTAAGCATGTGTTGTATAACTCACTTACTTTGCCTTTTCTTTTGCTTATTATTTTATTTGCTTATTTGCTGTTTTTTGTTTGTTTGTTTGTTTTTTGAGATGGAGTCTTGCTTTGTTACCCAGACTGGAGTGCAGTGGCGCCATCTTGGCTCATTGCAACCTCTGCCTCCCAGGTTCAAGTGATTCTCCTGCCTCAGTCTCCCGAGTAGCTGGGATTACAGGCATGAGTCACCATACCCAGCTAATTTTTGTATTTTTAGTAGAGATGGGGTTTCACCATGTTGGCCAGGCTGATCTTGAACTCCTGACCTCAGGTAATCCACCCGCCTCGGCCTCCCAAAGTGCTGGGATTACAGGCGTGAGCCACCACATCCAGTCTGCCTTTAGTTATTTTAAGAACAGTTTCTAATTTGCAGAAAAATTGAGAAGATGATATAGAGTTCCCATATAGCCTCCCACACACAGATTCTCCTATTACTAGCATCTTACATTAGTGTGGTACAGAGACTACAATTAATGAACCAATATTGACACATTAGTATAAGTAAAGCCCATAGTTTATTCAGGTTTTCTTAGTTTTCTACCTAACGTATTTTTCTCTGTATTAGGATGTTGCCAGGATCCTGCATTATGTTTGACTTTACACTTCTTTGGACTGCGAGTTTTTCTGACCTTCTTCGTTTTTGATGACTTTGACAGTCCTGAGAAGTACAGGCCAGGTGTATTGTAGGAAGTCCCTCTGTTAGGATGTCTCTGATGTTTTTCTCATGACGAATTGGGATCACGGATTTTGGGGAGGAAGACCACAAGAGATAAAGTGCTTCATCACTTCATATCAAGGGTATATATGATCAATGTGATTACGGCTGTTGGTGTTGACCTTGATCACCTGGCTAAGGTCGTAGTTCTCAGGATTCTCCACTGTACGTTACCCTTTTATTTCCCTGTCTCATGCTGTGCTCTTTGGAAGGAAGCCACCATGTGTGATCCACACTTAAGGAGCGGAAAGTTGTGCTCTACCTCCTTTTGGCTGGACTCTATGTAATTTACTTGAAATTCTGCATGGAGATTTGTCTCTTCTCCCCATTAATTAATTTATGCATCATTTATTTGTGTCAGTATGGATTTGTAGATGTTTATTTTCAACTTTACCTTTGCAACTTTGACTTTATTTGATACGATTGTATTTATTTTGTTGCCCAAATTGTTCCAGATCTGGCCATTGGGAGCTCTTTAAGTTGGCTTCCGTGCTCCTTTGACATGCCCCCATCAATATGTGTTAATTTTTTTTTTATCACCGCCTTATTTTCTAGTACTGTAAGTTGTTTCAGGCTCATCTCATATATCTCCTACCCCAGTTCTAGAAAGAGACAGTTTTCCAAGGAACCATGGTTTATTTTATTTTTTTGGAGAATGTTAAAGCCAAGATCTGAGCTTGTTGCTTGTGGTTACTGAGATGTCATTGACTGTAGGACTTCTCAGCTGACAGAACAAAGAAATATAGAGTCACATGTTACACAATGTTTTAGTCAACAACAGACCACATATACAACAGTGGTACCATAAGATTAAAATACCATATTTTTACTGTAACTTATTTATATTTCGATGCATTTAAATACATCTAAATAGAGGTGTATTTAGATGTGTCCCATTGTGTTACAATTGCCTACAGCATTCGGGTGCTGTACAGGTGGGTAGCCTAGGAGCGACAGACTATACCATGTAGCCTAGGTGTGTAGCAGGCCACGTCCTCTAGGTCTGTGTATTCACACCCTATGATATTCACACTACACAGTTGCCTAACAATGATTTATCAGGACATGTCCTGGTTGTTAAGTGATGCCTGACTGTAGGTGTACATGTGCGTATTCATAAATATGCTTATATGGAGTCATCTGTATTCATATTGAGTTAAACATGAGTTGTTACTGATAGCTCCAACTCGAATCCACTACCACATGGGTCATTCGAGTCTTCTGTCCTTGCTCAGTGTAAATTCCTGCTCCAAGAGTAAAAACCCTGACTTCCATCATCACTATTCTTAACTGCTTAGTTCCAGGCACATGTATCATATCTGGTTTGTTAGCCCATCCTCTGTGAGAAACAATTTCCTCCGCGTACAGCGCTTATGTGCAATCCTTTTGCCTTCAGTCCTACACATTCCATTTATTTCCAAAGTTCCTTAGGTCAACACCTATTCCCCTACCTCCTTCAGTGAAGTTATTTCATACATTTAATAATACAGGTAGATTATCTTGTCTCAGTCTTAATTTTTTCCTTGGATTGCACTAATCTGGTTTTGATTTAAAATTTTGAAGCAATTTTTCTATGCCCAATGAGTCTCCCTGTCAGCTTCTATCAAGTGGGGACCTTGAACAGCAAAATCATTTTCACTAGCAGTCTGGCTACAGAAAAAGTTGCCATCAAGTATCTGAGGACTCAGAGGTGTAAGTTACCATGACAGTTGTAGTCTCTACCTCCCAGGGGGTGTGTGTGTGTGTGTGTGAGTGCACCTGTGTGTGGGTGTGTGTGGTTTAAGTGGGTTTGACACATTCTACATCCTCAGAACAGATCATAGCACATAGAAAATGCTTCATAAATGCTTCTGTTATTATTACCATCACCAGGTTTTCAGCAGAAGAGCACAGTGGCATAAACATTTAAAAAATCACTCCGGAAGCTGACTAGTAGCGGGGTCACTGGAGAAGCCTGGATGAGGGATGGGGACAGGATGGGGGCGGGCATAGAGAAAGGGAAAAGTTGAGTTGCCAATGGAGATGATGGGGTATGAGACGGAAGAGTCAAGGATAATACCTTGTTTTTGTCTTGAACAATCAGACACCAGGAATGGTGGGGAGGAAGCCTTTGGTTTGGTTCATCCTGAAATCAGAGCCTACAACAAGGACTTGGATGCAGGACGTTCATTTGGAAGGGGATCCCAGGAAGCTGGATTGAGGGATAGAAAGATGGAAGGCAAAAAAACAATAAAAGATGTGTCATCACTGTGGACAACTAGGCTCAGTCTCACCTGGGACCCTCGGGGGAACTGTGTGGAACATGCCTCAGAGTTGCCCCTCTGAAAGATGGGAGACTAAGATGCTTACCCACCAGCTCCCACTCCCTTGGTGGACGATGGCCCTGGGGCATTAACTCTCCTTCCTCCTTGCCTTTCCTGCCCTTGCTGCAGGCAGTGTGGGCTTCCCTGGCTTGGGAGAAAGTCCCGTGGCAGAAAAGTGAAGAGCTGCTGTGGTGGCAGAAGTAGGATGCCCTTGGTGTAGAACCGTCTGCCACAGCTGCAGAAAAACCAGAGCCTGGTGGAGGAGGAGTCCAAAAGATGTTTGCTACATGGAGAAAGATCAGGTTTCCAAGGGTGGGGTGGAGGACAAATTAGGCCTTTCCATTTTCAATTCAATGACTATTGAGCATAAGCAGGGTATTCTGTCTGGGTGCATGGGAAATAGACTTGGAGCAGACCCAAAGGGAGTAAAGATGTGGTTCCTTCTCTCAATAATTTTACAACTAATAATATGATATAATTAATGGAATATAATACAAAGAGCACTGGCTTTGAAGGCACACACATCAGGCTTAAGTCCGCCATTTTCTTCCTAGGCAAACTTAGGACGTATTTTTAACCTTTTTGAGAACACTTCCTCTTTTGTAAAATGAGATAACACTAGTTCCTCTTGTAGAAGTTTGTTCTGAGTAGCACATGAAGTAATGCACCGAAGGGGCTGGCACAGAGCCTGGCCTAGGAAAACACCAAGAACCATCAGTCGCTGTTGTCGTTGCTGTTGTTAAAATCAGAGATAAGCTATTTGCCACAATCATTATTCAGAAAAAAAAGATTTTCTTTCACAAGAAGGCAAAAATCTTCTCTCTCACTGCCATCCTAGTTACTTCTAGATGCAGAATTTTGAGGAAGAAATACAAAAGTAGGTCTAATATCTGATTATCTAATACATTCTTTATGTCTAGAGAATGACTATTTTTACACAAAAATCACTAAGGAATAATTCATACACATTCAGTCTTGTCCCTTTCTAACTTCAGAATTTAGTTATTATAGCTTTAGAATCTCCCGTTCATATCAAGAGGTGACTATAGAACAGTCTTTTCACAAGAACTCTAAGCCATACCACCATTGTTTAATTGCCTACTATCCTCATAGCTTATCTCTATCATTTTTAGTCTTTCTTCTATAGACTGAAATCAGTGACTCTCAATTTGAAGAGCGTGTGTTTGTGTGTGTGCATGTTTGTGTGTGGAAGAAAGAGAGAAGAAGGAGGGGTTTGTATCAATTATCCACTATCATGATAATGCTGCATAACAAACTACCATAAAACTTAGTGCCTGAAAACAAGAAGCATTTATTTAGCTCGCTTGTCTGTGGGTCAGTGATTCAGGCTCTGGTAGGCTGGGCAGCTCTGATGTCAGCGGGGCCCACAAACTCGTGGGACACTGTTGGCTGTTGGCTGATTGGGAGGGGCATGGACTTGGCTGGGATGCCTGGGGCAGCTGGACTCGGCTTCCCAGGCCTCCTCCTACATCAGGCCAGCTCCAGCCTCCTTTTATGGTGAAGGTAGAGGAGCAGGAGAGAGAGCCAATGGATAAGTGTTGCCACATGCCTCTGTGCACATCACATCTCTGACATCACTTGGCCAAAGCGAAATCAAAGGCTGGGGAAAGAGAGTTGCCTCTTTAGTGAAATAACTGAAAAGTCACACCGCAGATGGCCTGAATACAGGGAGGGGTGGAGAATGGAAGCTACTCATGCCACCTCTCATGGGGTAGGTATCAGAGTTACCTTGGGAACATTTTCTAACTCCTCACACACATCCTCCATCTGTGATAGGGACTCTGACACACTCTGGTTCCCCCACACTGCACCTTGCTGTGGGAAAACCACTTCCTCACAGGCCCTACATGAACAAACCCCCCTTCCAAACCCGCTCAGATTCCACGCTGGGTTATGGACTTTCATTAGTGCAAAATGTTTAACTGTATTTAACAAGGAAAACATTTATTGGACACTGTGCTAGTTCAGGGGATCCAGAAATGAGGAAGAGATAGTCACTGGCCCCAAGGGCTCCTGACTGGCTAGAGGAATAGCATAGCACGCAGTTTCAATGCAGCACAGCAAGGGAGACAACAGAGAAAAGCAAAGCACTGCCATGGGCAGGGATATTCAGAGGTAAAACCTTTTATTCATTCTTCCATCTGTTCTTTTACTTCAAAATGCCATTGAAAAATGAACTCCAGTTTCTTCAGCAGATGTAGCGGAAGAAAATAAAAAGAGATGGGGAGAAAACTACAGATTAAAGAGACTTAAGCGATACACATCACAGCAACCTCATCACAGTGTGGATCTTACTGTGATTCAAACACACCGAAAAAAATTATGTTGTTTATAAAACAATTGGAAACATAAATGGCAATATTAAGAATTACTGTTAATTTTTTCAGTCTAATAATATGATAGTGTGGCTATATTTAAAACAGTGCTGGCCAGGCACTGTGGCTGACGATCATAATCCCAACACTTTGGGAGGCTGAGGCGGGTGGATCACTTGAGGCCAGGAATTTGAGACCAGCCTGGTCAATATGGAGAAACCCCATCTCTACTAAAAATGCAAAAATTATCTGGGTATAGTGGCAGGCACCTGTAATCCCAGCTACTCAGGAGGCTGACACACAAGAATTGCTTGAATCCAGGAGTTGGAGGCTGCAGTGAGCTGAGGTTATGCCACGGCACCCTAGTCTGGGCAACAGAGCAAGACTCTGTCTCAAAAAATAAGATAAAATAAAATAAAACAGTGCTATTTAGAGCAATATACCTAAACATTTGTGGGTGACATGATATAGTGTTTAAGATTTGCAAATAATATGGGAGTGGGTGTGGATGGGGCAGAAATGGCCATGGGTTGATGGTTATTGGGGCTGATGATGAGCACATGGGGACATGGGGTCCTGTATACTTTTCTGTTGGCTTTTGTGTATGTTTCAAATTTTCCACAATAGAAAGTTACATAAATAAGCTCTTCCTTAGAAAGATTGACAGGATTAGCACACCTGATTCTGATGATTTCCAGGAACCCCCCTCCCCCATCACATGCACACAGACACACACACACACACACACACACACACACTTACAGTTCAGTCCACACGTAACCAACATCGTGCACTGGTTTGGTGCTTTGCTGTTGTTGTATTTTCTCTCTTAATGGGCTAATAGCCAATGATTCCATCTGTACAAAAGCAATCTGTGCCCTTGAATCCCTTCCGGCCCCATAAGAACTATGAAGCTGGTTCATCCCCCTTCTCTCCAGGGTCCCCTTGGGTGATCCCTGCCCTTGTGCACCAACTCCTGCCATTCATGATCTTGTCAGGAATCCTGATGACTGTTCTGTATTCTCTCTTAGTGATGGAGAGCCACTGGCTCTTGCAAAAATGAAAAAACATGAAGTTAAAAAAAAAAAGCCCACCCATAACTCCCCAAACAGCTCCCCAGGGATAAAAGCATTCCTTTGCAAATTATTAGCTCACGCTTAAATGCCTGGACCATTTCATGTTCAAAAAATGCTAATGGTTTTCTAACTTTTATCAAGAAAGTCTTGGATACTGATACAACCTAGTCTTTTAGCTGCCAAGGTGGTCATCATATTCTTAGCTGCAAGTGGATGTAATAAGAATAAGCAGGAAGTTGCAACCCAACTCCAGAATGCACAAAGTTCATTAGTTACCATGATGCTGCATGGTAACTAATGCTGACAGTCTTAACGCTTCAATTCCCTTCAGGGACTTTGATATGAATATTCCAGAACATCAGTTCTGTCCAATCTGCAGATCCCACAGATGCAGGAAATGACAAACCACCCTGTCCTGCAGGATGACCTCGTTGCCCACACGAGGTTTCTGATAAATGCTTTTTCCTGACAAACACGTGAGCTCAGCTTTGCAGGGGATGAGAAATCAGAGGCCAAAAACTGAGGATGGTCTCACGTGGAGCCCAGTCTGTAAGTGGAGGATCACATCGTGTGAGGCTGAAGGGTATGGGGAGGCACCATAGGTAGCTTTTAAGCCTATAATCTTCTTACTCTTGTCCAGATGGCTTAGCTGTGTATGTCTTCAACAATGGCTTGACATAGTTAGTAAAGTACTAGACTTAAGACTCTGGGAATACAAATACAGCTGTCTTCAGAATGCAGCCTGGTAATGCCTGGGTGCGAACTGGACAGAGCAATATATGTCAGATTAAGCTGGCATGGCCTTTGCTTCTAAAAGAAACATGCATTCGCCTATTTTTCTTGAAACACATGGGTTTCTGTATCTATCCTTTTCCCTCTTGGTGGGGCATGTGGGTGTAAACTTTATTTCCCTCTTCCCTGTAAGTGAAATAACATAGCAAGGGGGTTGAAAATTGGCAACTTATACGCAGCCCAGACACAGGAAGGGGTAGGGTGGGGTGGGGACCAGATACACTGGGAGGGTGTGGCCACTGCTCAGCTCACTGGGGTTAGTGCCTCATGGAACCCAGCATTGCCAGGTCTTCCTGTTGCTGAAGGAAAATCAGAAATGTAGACACTTGCAAAAAATCTAAGTTTTAGAGTTTGGTAACTTATTCAAATCTATACATATTTTTAAATACATTGCAGGACAAACTAACAAAACCTGTCTGTGGGTGACTCTGACCCTCAGACCACGGGTTTGCAGCCTCTGCATAAACTAATGGGAAAAAAGTTAACCCTTGAACTTTCTTTCCTCATAAAAATGCCACTCTTTGGCAATAACACTTTCCCAAATCTTTTCTGTGTTCTGTTTGACTTATGAGGCATAAATAAAAAGTACTTCCTGCCACGTGAACTTCTACCTCCTCCACCCGGTAGAAAGAAACACTAGAAAGAAACACTTTTCTATTTCACCGTTGGATGCTATGGTTTTTGAATCCTTTTTCTTTAAGAACTTGCCTTTATCTCATTCCTTTGGGCCAGAAGCCTACTTTGCTGAGAAAACTTGGCAGAAGGTTATATTTGGAAAAGTGCGGAGCTTAGCAAATTCCCCTATCAGCTGCTCTGAAACCCATGACCCCACAGAGCAGAGCCTGCGTTCTGCTATTTCTGCCTGCCCTCGCGCGGACGTTTTATCAAAAAACACATGAGGCACTTCTGGCCTGTATGCCCAAGACAAGTTTATGAGCATTGATTTAAATGGGCATAGGGAATACCTCCTGGTAATAATTGTCTTATTTTATTGTTACCTTTATTGCCAGAACAACAACAAAAAGGGTTTTTATGACTAGTAAAAGGAAAGGGGTTAGCCACTTCTTTCCTCTCCCACTAGGCCAAGAATTCACTTCTCACCCCTTCTCCCTGCTTTCTGTTTGCTTTTAGGCCATAAATGCTACAATCCAATGGGCTTTATAATTTTACCTCCCGGGAACAGCTACTCAGTTGGGTCATCCTCAGGTAACAGGGGTTTATGCCAAGAAAAGATGAGGAACGAGGGCAACAGGAAAATTACGAACTCACCGACAGTTGTGCTGAGGAAGGCCTCACAGGGACTGAAATTCAGGACTCCTGTCTGGGACCAAGAGCTGTTCCTGATCCCAGGGGCTCAGTTCCATCGAGGAGACATTCAACCCCCAGCTCACAACAGGAGGAGTCCACCCATCTGCCACCTTTATGGATGCTGGACTGAACTGTGTGCCCCACAAATTTGTATTTTGATGTCCTAGCCCCCAGAAACTCAGAATGTGACCTTCTTAGGAATTAAGGCCTTTAAACAGGTAATGAAGGTAAAATGAGGTCACACGGGCAGTTCCTACTCCAATGTGACTGGCGTCCTTAGGAGAAGAGGAGATGAGGACACAGGCACTTGCAGGAGGAAACGCGTGTGCAGACACGGAGCAGGCGGCCATCTGCGAGCCAAGGAGAGAGGCCTGAGAGGAAGCCACCCTGCCCAATGAGAAGCCAGCCCTGCCGACAACACCTTGATTTCCAGCTCCGGCCTCCAGCACGGCGAGAGCTCTGTTTCAGGGCTTAGCCACTTTTGCACCTGTTACTCCACAGTTACCGCCACCACCCACCATCCTAGCCCCTGAATATCTCTGTATCCCCACTTGTGCTGACTCAGAGCTTCTGCCCCGGCAGAGGACTCTGGTCAACCCTCCTTGCAAGGTGCTGCGTCAGGTGCCCCATCCTGTTGCAACCCTGTGTCCAGGAGGTCACAGGATATGCTCTGAAGCTGCCTGGGGCTGTCTGCCTTGGCATGAGCTGCAGGAAGGGACTCTCTCCCAAGAAAGGAGTACATGTATACACATGTGTGTGCATTTGTGAAACATGCTTAGGTTGGCACATCACCACCCTCATTTATTCAAAAGCCAGTTTATTCTAGAAAATGCAAATTAGGCTACAGTGATGATGAGGTGGGAGTTTGCAGTGGGGTTTGAGAAAACTTTAGGGAGGAAAGACGTGCTTTGTGATTCGATTGTGTCCATGATTTTGATTGTGGCCATGGATTTATGTTTATCTTTCCAAAACTCATGAAATCATACCCATTACAACATGGATACTGTCTATTGCATTAAATGAAACCTCAATAAAGTTGATTTTTGTAAAAGCCACTTTAGGAAACTAGTTTCTGGATGTTTGGCACTCTTGGGGTATGACAGAGAAGTCTGGAGGCTTAGTCCAAGTGCTAGACAGGGCTCAGAAACCTCGCCTGGCTCATCCTGTAACATGAACCTGCAGTTTCTCCACCTTCTTGGCTTGGCAGACAGTGGGGTTGGTAGGCAAGGACCGGCTATGTTGCGAAATGCCGGCACCAACTCCCTGGCAGCTAGAGTGAGCAGCAGAGTCAAATGAAGGTGTTGAGCAACCACTAAAGAGGAAGTCTCAGCTAATTATGGTGATGATTGCTGTAGTGGTGATCTGACACCTCCCTTTCAGGGAGTGTAAGAAAATAACCTCTGGTCTGAGCCCCTCTTGTTCACCTCCACTGTTTTCAAAAACTACATTTTCTCAAAATTCAATTGCAATTGTAGCTCAGTTTCCATTTTGGAGTGCAAGCTTTGATATCCCCGTCAATACAAGTATTTAATGAGGCAATGTTGCTTGCAACATAACCTGGAAGGAATCCTGCTAGCATCTAGAAGGGACGCGCCCAGACCACGCCAAGCCCTGGCTTCACTCTTGTTGGTTTTGGTACATGCTGAGTTGAGCAAGAATAGATGGACCCATTACATTGCTATTAATTCAAAAAAATAGAGTTTAAAGACACTGCCAATTTTTTTTTAATGTTTTGAAAACAGAAACAAAGATATTGATCAGATATTCCTTTTTAATAAACTTTTTATTGAGGTACAGCGTAATACAGAAATGTGTGCCAATTAGAGAGGACCAGCTTTATTGCTGTATAACACAGTATTCTACTTTATGACAGCACCATAATTTATTTATGCATTCTACTCTTGCTGAGTATTTGGATCCTTCCCAGTTTGGAGTGCAGGGGTGACAACATAATGCCTTTTCCTCACTCATCACAAGGGTTGTGGTTGACACTCTTCTACCGAAAGACAGGCCAGCAAGAGAAAAAGTATAACACGTATGTTTAACCAAGTTTTACATGATATGGGAGCCGTCAGAAGTGAAGACCCAAAACCCAGGGAAAACTGTTTCATTTTGCCCTGTTTTGTATGCTAAGTCTGATGAAAGAAGTGGATAGTTGTGGAGAAGCATGATTGGACAAAAAGTCTAGTGGTAATAAATGGGGTGGAGTGGGAGAACCCAGCAAAGACCCTTTGCTTGTTCAGATTCTTTCCGTTTTTATCCTTTCCTTTCCTTTTCTTTCTTTTTTTTTTTCCTTTTTTTTTTTTTTTGAGATGGTCTTGCTCTGTCACCCAGGCCAGAGTAGAGTGGCATGATCTAGGCTCACTGCAACCTCCACCTCCTGGATTCAAGTGATTCTTGTGCCTCAGCCTCCCAAGAAGCTGGAATTACAGGAGTGAATCACCACACCCGGCTAATTTTTGTATTTTTAGCCGAGACAGGGGTTTTGCCATGTGAGTCAGGCTTGTCTCCAACTCTTGGTCTCAAGCAATTTTCTCACCTTGGCCTCCCAAAGTGCTGGGATTACAATGCAACTGGCCTTTAAATTTTTTTCTTAGATTTATCATTTATTTTTTATCTTTTAATTTTTTACAGTTATTTGAGATTTTTTAAATGTTTGTTCATATTATTGGCCTCTGTGTATACAGCATTTCTTCCTCCTGGATCCAAGCATGATCCCTCTCGGAAGAGGGTCTTACGGCCTGCCTTCAGAGGAGGCAGATCAGAGAGTGACTTTTCTAGCTTTTATGGCTTGCTTTGGGGGAAAGGAGTTCTAGTTTCTATGACCCACTTCAGGAAAAGAGGAATCCTGGTTTCTATGACATGGCTTGCGGGAGAAAAGGGAACAGGAGAATAAGGGCAGGGGGAGGTCAGAGCCTTTGCTTCTGAGGCCCCTCCAGTCTCCTTCAGTTCAGAGTACTCAGCATGCCAAGGGGCCGTACTTCGGGGTATTGTGTGCTGAGCCCCAGGCAGGGGTTAATATGAACTGTGCTGCTATGAACATTTTAATACGTTTCCATAGATGAATATATGTTCAGAATTCTGCCAAAAATGCTTGGCTCAGATGTTTAGTTTTCTGACAAATAATTTTCTAAAATGACTGTAGTAACATTTACTTCTACCATTTGTGTATAAGCATTTCTGCTGTTTTTCCTCCTTGCTACCATTGGTTTTTATATCTTTTTTTATTATAGCCATTCTGGGTCAAACATTTATTTGAGAAAAAATTGATAAGCTGGGAAGGAATCGTCATCATAAATATTTTCTATTAGGGAAATTTTGTTTCTTTTTAATTTACTTTTTATTTTTATTATTTTTTTTAAGAGATAGGGTCTTGCTCTGTTGCCCAGGCTGGAATGTAGTGGTGTGATCACAGCTCACTGCAGCCTCAACCTTCTGGGTTCCAGCAATCCCACCTTATCCTGCTGAGTAGCTGGGACTACAGGCACACACCACTATGCCTGGCTAATTTTTTTTTTTTGGCCGGGCATGGTGGTATGTGCCTGTAGTCCCAGCTACTCAGGAGGTCTTGCTATGTTGCCCAGGCTAGTCTTGAACTCTGGGCCTCAAGTGATCCTCCCGCCTTGGCCTCTCAAAGCACTGGGATAGCAGGCATGAGCCACCAGACCTGGCAAATTTTATTTCTTAGAGTATTAAATACACAAAAAAGTTTTCCAGCCTCAGACAATCAACTGTGTACTTCATATCAGAAGACCTCCAAATGTAATTAAGCCTAAGACTCCACTGAACAATATTGAACATGGCTCAACATGATAAATATTGTGATGTGGTAGTAGGAATGGAAATTGGTGCAGCCATTTGGGCAGGTAGAGTCTATGTGTCTGGAACTAACCATATTTGACTCTCAGATGTGGAGACAAATCAATGTCCTTGGTATTTTTAGCAATGTACAGTAAATTACTGAGTTTACCATCTCAGACTGTGTGCAGAGCAATGCGTTGCAATGGAAGCTATTAATTAATTGCCAGTGTGCACTGTTTGCTCCATGTTTCCTTACACAAATAAGTTAAGTCATATACATTGTTTTTAAACTCAAGGTTTTGTTCTGTTCCTGGAAGCTGTATTGAGGCACCCTGAAAAGAACTGAAATAGTAACAAAAACTCAGCCAATTCAAAGGCAAAACTGCTTGTGACCTACTAACGGCCAAGTGTCAGTAAATGGTGACTAGGAAGAGGCCCACCATCCCAAAGAAGTTTTTGAACAGTTGCTCAGCTGAACAACCCAGCATTGAGTACCTGGTTTTTTTCAGTTTACTTTTGAAGTTTGACATCTAGAATTATCTTGCCCACTACCAATACCAATTAACACAGATTTCATAAATACTGTCCATGAATAGTGTCCTCTTGACATCTTGAATTCTTTTATATGGTTACTCAAGGGTGGCATGTTACAGCTGGCCTTCTCTGTGATGGCAAGACGACTGAACAAACTCTCAGCACATGCATGTGCTTAGTTGGGATTTCCTGAGGTCTTAAGATATGAAGATCATGCTTCTTATTTAATTCCAAAGTCTTCATTTGAATGCATCCAAATGTTAGACAAAATTCCTATTCTTTTTTGGCTGCTAAAGAGATATTTTTCCACACTTAGAACCAAATGCTTTCATGATAAACTCATAAATGAAGCCCATTTATAACCTTGAGTTCCACTGGACAAAAACAACCACTGACATTCTCTTCAGAGCTTACTGCAGGAATATGGACTTTTCTATCTATCCTGATGTGGTAAGAACCCTCAGGGGTCATAGCCTCCAGACACTTTTCCCCAGGATCTGCCAGACAACCCTAAAGAATACTTCCTTTCCTCTAAGTTAAGAGTAGTTTATTGTAGTTCAGGAATTCCTGAAAGAATTCAAGGATTACAGTCCTTGGGCTCTTCACTGCATGTCTGACTTTCCATATATAGGAAGCTAGCTTCCAGACACCAAATGATATGTCAGTTACCTATAAAGTATATTTTACAAACAAATTAAAAAGCCTGGGGGCTGGGCGCAGTGGCTCAGGCCTGTAATCCCAGCACTTTGGGAGGCCGAGGTGTGTGGATTACTTGAGGTCAGAACTTCGCGACCAGCCTGGCCAACACAGCTAAACCCCGTCTCTACTAAAAATACAAATATTAACTGGGTGTGACGGTGGGCACCTATAATCCCTGCTAACTCAGGAGGCTGAGACAGGAGAATTGTTTGAACCTGGGAGATAGAAGTTGCAATGAGCTGAGATTGTGCCACTGCACTGCAGCCTGGGAGACAAGAGTGAAACTCCATCTTGGAAACAAAACTAAACAAAACATCCTGGGAATTCCCTCAACTTGACAAAAGGTGTCTATAAAAAAATCAACAGCTAACATCATACTTAATGGTAAAACACTAAAAGCTTTCCTCCTAACTTCAGAAAAAAATCAAGGATACCTGCACTTGTCCCTCTATTCAACAGTATAGTGGAGATTTTAGCCATAGTAATTAATCAAGAAAAAGAAATAAAAGGCATTCATATTGGAAAGGAAGACTAAAACTGTTTCTATGTGTAGATGACAGGATTTTGACAATTGAAACTCCTAAGGAACCCACAAATAAACCCAAAAACTACTAGAACTAATAAACAAGTTCAGCAAAATTGTAGGATAGAAGCTCATTATAGAAAAACCAACTGTATTTCTACATGCTAATAATGAACAGTCCAAAAGTGTAGTTAAGAAAACAATTCCATTTACAATAGTACCAATAAGGATAAAAAAGTGTAGAACTTATACACTAAAAACTATAAAACATTGTTTCAAAAATTGTTTGGATTGAAAACTTTCATATTGTTAAGATGGTAATACTCTTCAAACTGATTTACAAATTTTATGCTTTCCCTATCAAAATTCCAGCTGGCTTTTTTATAGAAATGAGTAAGCTGATCCTAAATTTCATATGAAAATGCAAAGGTCCCAAAATAGCCAAAACAATGAAAAAAGAAGAAAGCTGGAGGACACACACTTCCTGGTTTCAAAATTTACTACAATATGACAGTAATCAGGCCAGGCATGGTGGCTCACACCTGTAATCCCAGCACTTTGAGAGTCCGAGACAGGTGGATCACTCACCTGGGGTCAAGAGGTTGAGACCAGCCTGGTCAACATGGTGAAACCCCATCTCTACCAAAAAATATAGCCAGGTGTGGTGGCAGACACCTGTAATCCCAGCTACTCAGGAGGCTGAGGCAGGAGAATGGCTTGAACCTGGGAAGCAGGGGTTACAGTGAGCCAAGGCTGTACCATTGCACGCCAGCCTGGGCAGCAAGAGTGAAACTCTGTCTCAAAAAAAAAAAAAAAAAATCAGTAATACAGATTGTGTTGTTCTAGCATGTGTGTTTATTGACCATTCCAATTGAGGTGAAATTTGTTGAAAGATAATTCAATTGTGTTTTTTTTAGCTTAATTGGAGTTTGTTTTGTTTTTTTTGAGATGCAGGCTGGAGTGTAGTGGTGCGATCATGGTTCACTGCAGCCTCGACCTCCCCAGGCTCAGGTGATCCTCCACCTCATCCTCTCAGGTAGCTGGGACCACAGGCACACACAATTATGCCCAGCTAATTTTTTGTATTTTTTGTAGAGACAGAGTTTCAACATGTTGCCCAGGCTGGGAGTTATTTAAAAAAGAAAATTAAAAACAATTACTCTAATACAATTTTTATTAAAGATATATAAGATAGGTTCCTATTTCCAGATGTTTTTAAACTATGATGTGTTAAAATCCTAATCCCCAGTACCTCAGAATGTGCATTTACTTGGAAATAGGGTCCTCACAGAGGTTAAGATGAGATCATTAAGATGAGGGTGGGCTGTAATCCAATATAACTGATGTCCTTATAAAAAGGAGACATTTAGACCCATACACGGGCATGGAGTGAAGATGATGTGAGGAGACACAGGGAGACCACTGTGTGAAGACAGATCAAAGGGACGCATGCATACACCACGGAAAACCAGATTGCCAGAAACACGCAAGAAACTAGAAAAAGGCAAGGGAGGATTCTCCCCTGCAGGTTTCAGTAAATCATGTATCTCAGTGTCACTTCTGCCACATTCTATGGTCAAAGCAAATCACAAGACCTGCTCAGAATCAAGGAGAGAGGAAATTGACTATAGCTCTTGATGGGAGGAACTTCAGTGGATCTGCGTCTCTATTTAATCTGTTGCATAAGTTTTGGGACTTCTGTCCAGTACTGACAGGCAGAGCTAGGGCAGCCTGCACCTGGGTGCTAGGTCTGCTGTAGTTCCTGTTCTGGAGGGTGCAATGGAGGCTCTGGTGAGGACTGACACACCCAGGGAGGACATAAACACTCGGCAGTGTCAGGAGATGAGGGAAAGGCAGCTGTGGCTGGACTTACCATGTCTCCAAGGCGGCAGGTAGGGATGAATGTCTGAGGAGATTCACGTGTTGGGTTTTTCCACAAGATTCACAGCTGCAGTATGTAGATGTTCACAGAGTCAGAGGGTGTGTTGAGGAAGACCGAGAGTATGAGTATGAAATGGAGACAGGGATCTGGGAAGCGAGGAGGATTCCTGGAGGGGCATTTAGGACAACCTGACAGTTGCCAGATAGTGTGATGAGGACACCGGATGTGTGGCCTAGTGAGGGAGGCCCAGGACCCCATACAACAAAGTTTTCCTGCTGTCTCACATTTTTGCCTGGTACTACCCCCAACGGATATACATATCTGAGCTCAAACAGAAGTATCAGTTAAAACATTCTTTTATAGCTGGGCACAGTGGCTCATACCTGTAATCTCTGCACCTTGGGAGGCCGAGACAGGTGGATCGAGCCCATCCTGGTTAACACGGTGAAACCCCATCTCTACTAAAAATACAAAAAAATTAGCCGGGTGTGGTGGCAGATGCCTGTAATTGCCGCTGTTAGGGAGGCTGAGGCAGGAGAATCACTTGAACCCAGGAGTTGGAGGTTGCAGTGAGCCGAGATGGCACCACTGCCCTCCAGCCTGGGTGACAGAGTGAGACTCCATCTCAAAAACAAACAAACAAAAGTTCTTTGCAAGAAATTCATACCATCATTAGCCTTTTCATTTTTAGATAAATTTAATGTTAAGTAGATTTCTGGATTTTGTGAGTTTCACTCTGTATTCTGCCAGAAGATCCCCTAATTCAAGGATAAGAGTCCAAAGGTTTATGTTTGAGGTGACATTAGGAAACACTAGCAGGGGATGGGGATGAGAGACAGGAGGAAAACAGCCACTAAAAGCCTGTGACTGAGCAGGTAACTGCCAAAATCAACTGGGGTACAGTCCTACCGCAGAATGCTGGGAGACGGTGTAGAGCACATCTCAGAGTGGGGAGAGAGGAGAAGGTTGCCAGAATAATTATTAATCCATTCCCACCAGCCATGGGTGGAGGGCTGTTCCCAAGGACAGAGGGGTCCCAGACACCCCAGGAAGATTTTGGATTGGGATGCTGGGAGATGCTGGGTGCTGAGGGGATGTGGGGTGTTGGGGAGTGGAAATACCAGAAATGTGTGCTCTAGTGACCAGAAACACACACTTATTGTTTCTTTTGGCTAAGATCAAGTGTAGTATCTCTTCTTATCAGAAACATACATTTTATGAAATCAGCATATGAAAGATCACATTCTCCCTTTTGACTTGTGATGGTGACTTCCAATAATTTCTTTCCATATGTTTCCACCTTTCCCAACTTTGAGCCTTAGAAAATACAAATCACTGAAGAGCAGCTTTAAAAGCGTAGCCGGTATAGTGCAGTGCACTGACACATGATGGGGATCGGTAATGTTTTGCCCTAGGCTAAAATTACCTAATTCTTGTTCAATGCAGAGTTTAATGTAGCAGTTGGCTCATAACCCCTCCTTATACTGTCAAACGTCCACAGAACATTGTAGTTTGGCAATCCTAACTTCTTAGAGGCTTCAGTGACAATGCAAATTGAAGCCCCCCGGGCAAGGATCGCCTGGGCTCATTGTCAAGTTCACCTGACAGGATAGTAAGGTGCTACATCCCAGCAGTCTTGCCGTTGGTTTATCAACTTTCTCCCTGGCTGTGCCAAGTTTCCGGAGGCTGCCCTGGCATAGCTGTCAGCAAGCTGAGGCTTCTACAGGCAAAGAGATCTCATCTTACCTTGTCTGAATCCATTAATGATGTCCCAATCCCACTGAGCCCTCCCAGTGGCCTGGGGTGCAGTTCTATGAGAATAACCACTTGGTTTTAGTGGCTGTAAAGGGTTTGCAATCACCTGGGTAAGCTGGCATTTCAAAGCTCAAAGCATGAAAGAAAATGAAACCAGCTCAATCTCCCCATAGAGACGACATTTATAAGTTTTTTAATAAAAGAAGAAATCGACCCTCCTGGTCTTAAAATTTGAAATTTACATTTGTCTCATCTGAGTTCCTTCCTCAGGAAACCCACCCTCAGGCAAGGGACTGAAACTCACCAGATCACCGCATCCAGAGGATGAGATCCCAGACCCCTCACTCAGCAGCATTGCTTCCCTACTCCTTCCTAACTTCTTCCTGTAGGCAGCTACATCTCTTCCCCGGCTATATAAACCTCAATTTTAGTCCATAGGCAAGACAGATTTGAGAGTTATCTCTCGTCCTCCTTGACTGCAGCATCCAAAAAGCCTTTTTCCCTGCTAATACTTGTTGTCTCAGTGATTGGCTTTCTGTGCCTCTAGCAGTGGGACCTACACAGAGACCCCTGGTATTTAGGTAACAGAAAGAGACAGAGAAGGGACAAAAGATAAGAATGTGCGGGGGAGGAAAGCAGGAAAAAAGAAGGAAATAGGAGAGAATATCAGAAAGAAAGATACAAGCAACAAGAAAGAGTAATACCTGGACGGGGTGCGGTGGCTCACGCCTGTAATCCCAGCACTTTGGGAGGCCAAGACAGGTGGATCACAAGGTCAGGAGATGGAGACCATCCTGGCTAACATGGTGAAACCCTGTCTCTACTAGAAATACCAAAAAAATTAGCTGGGTGTGGTGGTGGGGGCCTGTAGTCCCAGCCACTCGGGAGGCTGAGGCAGGAGAATGGTGTGAACCTGGGAGGCGGAGCTTGAAGTAAGCCAAGATCACGCCACTGCACTCCAGCCTGTGTGACAGAGCGAGACTCCGTCTCAAAAAAAAAAGTGTCATTTGATCAAGGGCTTGGCATATGTAGGTGCCCTTTTGAAATGGACATTGTCTCAGTCTGGAGTCTCTCAGAAAGCGATCCTAGGATACGGATTGGGTGCAGAGTTGATGTGAGGAGTGAAGCTAAGGACACAATGAATGGAAGACAGAATGGAGGGTGTGGTCCACTCAATGCCTCGATGGATTCAGCTCCGGAGTGAGTCAACCAGCCAGAGTTATCACACAGGAGGGCAAGGGAATTGCATATTCACGCATCAACTTAGAGTAACCATTGTTTCAGGGCCACTTCAGAGAGATCTGAACTCCCCTGTGCCTCTGGCCTGTAGCAGGGAAGTGCTAATTGGGAATGCAGTGAGTGGCCATCAACAATGAGGACAGTGGGCATGAAGTAGGGAGGTGAAGTGGCAGGTAGGCAGGGCACCCAGGGCAGGCCATGGGTATCTGCACAATTTCATTTTCAACCTTCTCCTCTTGTAAATCTCTATTATGTCATTTCAAAGGAAAACCATGATACCATCTCTGTTTGACTTGAATTTGATTCCAAAGCTTTGTTACAACATCTCAGACCAAAGTGACCTGGTAAATTTTCTCATTGGGGCATTATACTTTCATTGGGAGAGCAGAGCCCAGACAGACTTCTCTGGGGACAGAGTCAGGGAGTTGCTTTCTATCCTCTGGTAAACTGGCCTGAGTCATTTCTCCTAGAGAAAGAAAAAGTTGCTATATGTATTCATCTGAGGGCTTTTCAGAAAAAGGTTTTCACTGTTTGATATGACTTTTGCAGGCAGATACAGTGGTCCTAAGCAAAAAAAGAGTAAAGAATGGGAGTTTTAAAAATTCTAACCCATAGAACAGGCTGTGGGTTACAGTGATTGTATTTTGGGTTACATTGCCAACAAAGTTCCATTACTGAAGTAAAAAGCATCTTATATGTTGGTCTTACTTAGAAGGTCCTTCAGGCCAGGCGTGGTGGCTCACACCCGTAACCCCAGCACTTTGGGAGACTGAGATGGGCAAATTGCTTAAGCCCAGAAGTTAAAGACCAGTCCGGGCAACATGGCAAAACAAAAATTACAAAAATTAGCTGGACATGGTGGTGTGTGCCTGTAGTCCTAGCTACTTGGGAGGTTGAGATGGCAGGATCACTTGAGCCCAGGAGGTGGAGGTAGCAGTGAGCCAAGATCATGCCACCACACTTCAGCCTGGGTGACAGAGCAGGACAAAATAAAGAAAGGGAAGGGAAGGAAAGGGAAGGGGAAAAGAGAAGAGAAGAGAAGAGAAGGGAAGGGAAGGGAAGGGAAGGGGAGGGGAGGGGAGGGGAGGGGAAGGGAAGAGAAGGGAAGGGAAGGGAAGGGAAGGGAAGGGAAGGGAAGGGAAGGGAAGGAAAGATCGTTCAATGACATGAATTTCAAGGGCAAGTTTAATAGGTCTCCAAAAGGATATGACCCAATGGCAGTATCAAAGCAATTACTAAATCACTGGTTTAAAACATACATTTAATGAATCCTTGTTGAGTATCTATAATAGGTGGATTCTATTCTCAGTGCTGGGAATACAGCAGCAAGTCACATCCACAAGGACCCCTGCCTTAGCAAACTGGTTATCTGGTTGTGTATGACAGACCAGAAGCAAATAAGCAAAATACAGAGGATGTCAGATGATGGTAAGTACCATGCAGAAGGACAAAGCAGGGCCAAGAACAGGGCAGAATAAGTTTGGGGGCTGCACTTTCAACAATGTGGACAGGGCAGGGAACACTTGAGCAGAATGTGGAAGGAGGTTGGAGAGGACACTATTAACACCTGTGGAAGAGCCTTCCAGGCAGAGGGAACAGCCAGTGTGTAAGCCTGAGGTGGGAGTGTGCCTATTTGTTAGAACAAGAGGCTGGGCGGGGCTTTGAAGAAGGTAGGGTGCAATCTAAATTCAGGGCAGTTTCAATGTGAATGTAAACAAAAAATAAAATTCTAAGCCCCCCCACCCCACCGTCATCTGAATGGACCCCTCCTCTTGGCCAAGGGAATTCCAAAGTTAACCCGAAAAACTAGTTGAGGCCATGATGGAAGTGGGACATGGGCATGTCTCATTATACTCTCCTCCCTTTTTAAATTCAGAAAAAGCCAACCATGTCAGGCACAGTGGCTCATGCCTGTAATCCTAGCACTTTGGGAGGCCGAGGTGGGCAGATCACTTGAGGCCAGGAGTTGAAGACCAGCCTGGTCAACATGGCAAAACCCCATCTCTACTAAAAATACAAAAATTAGCCGGGCGTGGTGGCACATGCCTGTAATCCCAGCTACTCGGAAGGCTGAGGCAGGAGAATTGCTTGAACCCAGGAGTTGGAGGGTGCAGTGAGCCGAGATCATGCCACTGCACTCCAGCCTGGGCAACAGAGAGGAACTCCGTCTCAAAAAAAAAAAAGAAAGAAAAAAAAGAAACACCAACCAGCATTAACATCAACACAGATCTTAAATCTGATAAGAAACATTTATAATCTATTCTCTCTAAGCCTGCTACCTGGAGGCTTCATCGGTGTGATAAAACCTTGGTCTCCACAACCCCTCATCATAACCCAGATATTCCTTTCTATCGATAATAATTCTTTCAACCAATTGCCAATAAGAAAATTTTTAAATCTACCTGTGATCTGGAAGCCTCCTCCACTCACTTCAAGATGTCCCACTCTTACATTGGTTACAGATAGAACCAATGTAAATCTTACATGTACTGACTGATGTCTCATGTCTCCCTAAAGTGTATGGAAGCAAGTTGTACCCTGACCACCTTGGGCACATGTCCTCCGGATCTCCTGAGGCTGTGTCACAGGTGCATTCTTCACCTTGGCAAAATAAACTTTCTAAGTTGGTTAAGAACTGTCTCAGATACGTTTGGGTTCACATAATCAATTGGGCAGCTGAATTGAGGCTAGGCTGTGGGGGTCTAGGGAAAGGGGAGGCAGGGGAAAGGCAGGAATTACTTAATCTCCATCCTTGGTATGAATATCTGAGTGTGTTCATTTTAGGAGTAGTAATAATGGAAGGAACTTCTGACATCTGGCCAGAGGAGCAATTTGCAGAGTCAAGGATGCCTTTACACAGGAATGCCTTTTTGCATTTAGTGATTCTAGTCTAGGGGCATTCCCCCAAGAAAGTGAGATGCTAACGTTAAAAGGTAGGCTGATTTGCATATAAAAAATTCTCATTAGTTAACCTGAGGGGAAAATTGGCATTTGATTAACTGCTCTGGGCTGGGCTGTCTATATTGTTTTGTTGTCACCAAAGCCCTTCAGGGTTGGGGATTAAGTTAGGGACACTGTGACTCCTTTTCCAGCAACCCACCCAGTGCTCATCAGTCCTTGGCTGCCAGGAAAGGGGGCAGATCTGGTTGGTCCCAATGAGAACTTTTTTTGGACTTTATTTCCCTGAGCTTGGCTCTTCCTGGCCAACAACTACAGTGATGTTTTCTGATGGAGGCCTGGGCAGATAGAAAAAAAATGTCCTAAATGCCCCTAAATGGAGCACTTGTTCAATAAATTCTGGTAATCCACTTGATGGAATTTTCTGCAGCCAGTTAAAATATGGCTGTGATGATGAGACAGCAACACGAGAAATGCTTTTGTAAAAAATAAAACAAAATTTAGAAAAATTGAATACCTCCCATGGTTACAAATATACACTTTAAAAAAAAAAAAAAAAAAAGCCAAGAGAAAGAACAACAGGAAGAGCATGAAAAGGGTCAAAGTGTAAGAGTGATAATATTCAGCTGTCATCATTGAGTATACTTTTTTTTTGCTAAATTGTTTTGAACTTCTAGCTTTCTGATGTCTACTTTGCTACAAAGGGAAGGCTAGTTTCCGAGAATCGATGGTCAACGAGCCTGACTAGCAGAGACTGGAAGGTTCTGAGTGGGTCCCGCCTTCTCCTCCAGTTTCTGGAAGCTGGGACTTGAGTCCTATTTCAAAGCTCCCCTGCCCCACGTGGGAGGCCAGTGTTTGAGACAGTCTATCCCTTTCAACTTTCCTGCAAACAACAACAATTTCCTGGCAGTAATCACTAGTCATCAGCGAATTAAACTAACAAAGATATATGATATTTTCTTTCCTCCTTCCTTTTCCTTTCTCCAGAAATTTAGTCAAACAGGAATTTCAAAGGTCACTTTCTTGCCATGTGATTTTAATACCCTTCTACCAACCTGACACTTTCCTGCAAATCTGATAGATGAACAATCCCTGTTAGACAAATGTCAGGGGAGAAAATTAAAGTTTCGTGTTTCAGCTAGAAAAAGTGGTAAAAAATACGATTTGTAAAGAGGTCTGAATTAATATTCAGAGTAAAAGGTTTAAGATACCTAAGTCCACATGTTTATGCCTATGAAAAAGCTGCTGTTTACTTCCAAACAATTCAATATATATTCTTTGGTGAAGCAATTTATGTAATCACTCAGGATCTTAATTTTTCCTTCTAATATAATATAATTTTTTAAAACTTGCTGTCCAAAAGGCTGCATGATAGCTGGTGAGCATTTTATAAATCCAATTTATTTTTTATCTATTAGACAAGTTGCCACCGTGTCTCAAAAGAAAGATTGGATATATGAAATTTTGATTTTCTACATATACGTCTTGTATAACAATTGTAGATCTTTGTGGTTATTTCTCTTTCCTCTTTCCTCCTTTTTTCCTGACTACCAATTAAAATGGTCATTAGTCACCTGTGCTCATACTACTGTATTTCCCATAACACTTATTGAGAGTCTTTTACAGGAAAACTTTTTTCTTAATTTTCAGTAGGTAAAAATGCAGCTGGTTATGCTCACCAATGCATTTCCTCTTGTCCTCCCTGTCCTGCCTTGTCTTTCTTACTTTGCCTTTGTTCTCTTGCAATTGGAAATGTGGGAAAGCTACACTAAGATTTTGGGGAACTCTAATGAGGCTCCATCACTAATTAATGCTCTAATTAAAGTAGTTCTTGGAAGTGTTCTCCTAACGAACTGTTGCGTCCCAGTCCCACAGCTTCCAATACACTCTTTGATGTTGCTGTTGTGTGACTCTGCTCCCAACTTTACTTACAAAAAGTAGACCCCAACATAAGTTGGCATATGTGTGTGGTCACAATAGCCTCCTGGCCTTACTACAGAGGCTGTGTGGTTTCTGCCCAGTACTGCGCCAAGCTGTCTTCTCTTTTCTTCCTTTCCTGGTTCTGAGGTTGGACATGGCTGGCATATAGATGACTGTGATTCAGGTTAAATGTTTCTAAGAGTTTTCTTTGACAAGATTAGCTGTCTCAGTGGCTAACCCCGCCCCTTGACTTCCCTGCCATTGGGGGGCCCTAACCATTGCACTATAGTACCTTCTCTCTGACTGCCCACCCTCATGCTAAGACCTAACACAACCTCTGTCAGACTTCCTTCTGCCCCAGCAATGACCCAAGTGTGTGGCAGAAATATTTTAGATATTTCTAAATATAAGATGGTAGATATTTTAGACATAAGACAAAAATCTCTTAACACTTCTTCTAAAAATAGACATCTAGGCCCACATCTTTATCACTATGTGTATGATAAACACAGTGGAAATTGTACAGGCATATCCAATGTGAAAATGATTTCATTTATTCTGGCAATAGACATCTAGAATTTATAAGTGGGGCAAACATGCTGTCAATGGATTGGTTCCCAATAACGCACTGGTCCTAGTCTAGCCATTTGCTTGCAACACTTGCTACAAGATTTGAAAATATCTAGATGTTGGTGAGGGAAACAATTTGGTGTTTCTGTTTTTGAGTAATTTGCCAATTAGAACTAATGTGTTATATTGATTCAGGTGGTTGCTGGAGTATAAATGTGAACGTGGAAAGAAGGTTTTATTAGCGTATAATAAACACACAGAAGAGTACACATATCGAGGCTATGTCGTTTTGGGAGAGGATCACTTGAGGCCAGGAGTTTGAGAGCAGCCTGGTCAACATGGAGGGACCCTATCTACACAAATAATAAAAACACAAAATTGGCCAGGCATGGTGATGTACGTCTGTAGTCCCAGCTACTTGGGTGGCTGAGGCAGAGCCCAGGTCTCCCAAGGAGCCCAGGAATTTGAGGCTGCAGCAAGCTGTGATCCCACCACTGCATTCCAGCCTGGGTGACAGAGTCAGGCCCTGCCTCAAAAAACAAAACAAAACAAAAACTATATACTTGAATGAGTTTCTCAAAAAACTGAGCACACCCTTGTAATCAGCACTCAGACCCACAAAACCCCTGAAACTCCCACCTGGACACTTCCCTTCAGCCAAGGGAACTATATATGACTTCTAACAGTATAGAGTAATTTTTCTGTATTTATAGTTTTTGAGTATGGCTTCCTTCACTCAACATTATATTTGTGATATTTATTTACATGATTGCACATAGTTGTAAATCATTCATTTATATTGCTGTAAAGACTTGCATTTCTATGATGTGAACAAACCACGATTCGTTCTACTATTGCTGGCGATTCGACTGTTTTCTGTTTTGGCTGTTGCAAATAGTTCTACTATGAACATTCTGGCCCATGTCTTTTGGTATACATATGTGGGCACTTCTAATAGGTATACCTTGAATGGAATTTCTGGACTATAGAGTCATGTTTGATACTGTCAAGCTGTTTTCCAAAGTGATGTTGTGTCAATTTACACTTTTGCCAGCAGCGCTTGAGTTTCAGTTGTTCTACCTCCTCTCCAGCAGTCGGTATTATCTGTCTGTTTCATTTTAGCCATTCTGATAACAGCTATAATTTGCATGTGCCTCATGACTAATTAAACTGAGCACACTTCATGTGTTCATTGGCCATTTGGATGTACCTTGGGATACAGAGTTTTAATACTTTCAAGGAATTATTTTGTGTGATATAAAATGAAGTAGAAGAAACATTTTTCATTATAAAAATAAAAGTACAAAACTAACTTTTCACTCTCAGTTCACTTTTCATCCAGCGTACAAACAGGCATACATCAGTTTCCCGGTGGGAAGCAATGGAACTTAGATGTTTCCAGAGAGTTTAATGGAGGGACTTTGACAGTGGGGCAAGTAGGGTTAACAGGAGATGGAGAAGCACCCAGTGGCCAACAGAAGTGGGCTGTTGTCACCCTAGACCTAAAGAGGCAGAGGGTAGGAGTAGTGTCCCAGGAGCCCAGTGATAACAGCTCCTGATAGAGACCTCCTATAAGTTGAAGTGATGGATGGATGCAGCCACTGCTGGAAAACATTGCCCAGGGCACAGAGGAAATGAGGAAGAAGTACCCCAGCCTCTTTCTTCCCTGGCCCTCACTCTCCTGCTAGTGCCTGCCATTGGCCAAATCCATCCCGAGTCCAAGGAAAAAGGGAGTCCCAATAAGGCAACCCAGGGCACCGAGCAAGAGAGGGGAGAGCAGAATTGACCCACGGGGGGATGGATGGAGGGAACTAGAGATTCACCAGCACAAGAAAGTACTGCAGTATGGTGGGAAGGATGCAGCTCCAGAAGTCTGGGGCTCTGTCAGTCACTAACTCTGTCTTAGAACTTGAAAAATAACCTTTTTGAGGCTCACTATCCTTATCTATAAAGGGGAAGCTTTGCCTGAACAGTCTGGTAGGTTTCTGTTGGTTCTTAGGTAGTGTTTTGGTCATGTGTTGTTTCTAAGAATTATACAGTGACTCACTGAGTAGCTGCTGCCATCTTCATGAGGATGGGCTCGGCAGGTCCCCAGAGGTCCCCACCACTTTCTATTGTGCTTTACAGCCCCCCATAGGCATTTGGGTTTACAAACCATGGCATAAGCTTTCTAGGTAGGATAAGAACTCAGTGTAAAACTTCCTGGGTAAATATTAGATTGCTACCTGTAAATATTTCCTACTTCATTGAAGATGCATCTCCATGTGAAATAAATGATGCAGCTACTCTGGATTTCAGAAGTTTCATCCTTTTGCAGCAGAAGGCAGACCAAATACAGGGCAGGCTCCTTGGGCAAGATCAACTTGCATAAAGCACAGGGTGGCACTGAAGACACAGAAGACAGGGCAAAGCAGTGGCCTTATGTGCTAACCAAATACGGAGGCAGGGGAGCCGGAGTATCAGCAAAATATGACTGTAGCTGTTAAAGCCTAATACACACACACCCTATAATCCAGCAATTTCACTTCCAGATGCTTTCCTAAGGAAGCCCTCATGTGGGTATGTATGTTTTACTTAAGAAAACTTGAGCTGGGATTCTACCACTTACTACCCATTCTGTCTGATCAGAGAGTATTCGTTGATTGATTATTTATTTTGACACTATATTAGCAGAAGTTGTTCTCTGAGCTTCAGTGACAGCCTTGATTTTTGCAGCTTATTGGAGTGTTTTTGTTAAGCATCATGCCACCCAGAGAAATTCAATGCCAGGAAGTGTTGCCTAATAGATAGAGGGCCAAAAGGAAACCCAGAGGACCAATCACACCAGCCAACCCCTCTGCAGATTGCTGACTGCCCTGGGGTAACCTTGCTCACAGCCCTGTTTCTCTTATCTGTGCATGTAGCTCTTTGCCCCAGATCTTGAGGTCACTTTCATTTATAAAGAACCTCAGGAGGACCTTAAATCTTTCTCTATCTCACAATGGATGAATACCTTTGCAACCATCTAAGGTGAATGTCTCATCCCTTTACCAAATCCATTTCAGTTTTTAGTGTAAGAGAAATAGCTGTTCAGACATCAGCCCATGGAGGTTTTTAAATGAGGCTGAAGTTAAATTGCACTTACAGCCTCAGGCAAGTCAATGAATTTATGCAATGAAAATTTTATTTAGCCGTATAACTTTTCATCTGTCTTCTAGTTTGGAAGTGGAAATGCAACCTGATTTAGTAATCAATAAATATAGAACGCTACTGAAATTGCAAGTAGAATTGTTCAAAATTATTATGGTATTACAAAACATTACGTTTCCTTTGACAATTTGAGATGGTGGGATTTTTTAGAGCAAGTTAATCAAGGCAAAGAATTTTAGCTTAATTTTAATCCTCCAAATATGTCCAATACAAAAGATAAGCCTTAACTATCAAGGTTTTTTAAGTTCCTTGGGGAAAATTATGTAGTTAAAGAAGTAAGAAACGCAGCAACAAGGATGAATTTCAGACATAATGTTGGGCAAAATAAGTGAAACACAAAAGGCTATATAAACTGTAGGATTCCACATGTATGAAATTCAAAAACAAACAGAACATCTATGCTGACGGGGCTACTTCTAGGGGGTCCTGGAGAGGGCAGAAGACAGCCTTTCAGGAACTTGAAACACTCTATGTCTGGTTGGTTTCATGGCTGTAGACATGTCTAAAATTTATCAAGCTGTGTATTTGCAATTTTTACCCTTTGCTGTATATAAGTTATAACTTAAAAAAAAAAGAATTCAGCAAAAAAAACACCTGGTACAAGTGGTAGCTTAAGACTACTATTTTGTAAATAATTTATCTATAATTTGAAATTATTCTTTAATATTTTAGGGGTCTCTGAAAACACAAAAAAGATAATCCATAAATAGTTTGATCTATACTTAGAGGATAAATGATTTGGGTGGCTAGTGAATCAATTTGTTTTATTATTTATTTATTTATTTATTGTTTTTGAGGCAGAGTCTCACTCTGTTGGCAAGGCTGGAGTGCAGTGGTGCAATGTTGGCTCATGTCAACTTCTGTTTCCCAGGTTCAAGCGATTCTCATGCCTCAGCTACCTGAGTAGCTGGGATTACAGGTGTGCACCACCACACCTGGCTAATTTTTGTATTTTTAGTAGAGATGGGATTTCGGCATGTTACCTGGTCTGGTCTCAAACTCCTGGCCTCAAGAGATCTGCCCACCTTGGCCTCCCAAAGTGCTGGGATTACAGGCGTGAATCACCATGCTCGACCAAATCAATTTGTTTTAAATGAATCTCTCAGAATGAACAATAATGAAGAGGCATGATCTTTGCTGAACCTGATTTATTTCTCAGTTATGTGGATAGTAATCTCACTGTTGAAGTTATTTGATATCAATGATTTGGGTCATAGAGAATGTACCATGGCACTATATGTTTAATTACCTTTATTGTTCATATGCCCGTATCTAATTATAAATAATCATCCTGTAATATCTTCTTGTACATATTTGCTCAGATATTATCTTGTGAGAAACAGGTTGATTAACATTTTTCTTTCAATATGTTTTCATAGTTTTCTCCATGGTTTTCTTCAAAACTTCAGCTGCGTTTCTAAATATACATCTATTTGTTGTTGTGTTCTGGTTGTTGGATGGAAAAAAATGTTGACAAATTATTAAATTATTCTTGAAGCTATAATTATTGTAATTTCTTTTGCAGCAATCCATTTGAAAGAAAAGAAGTGTCACAGCCCCTGATTTACCAGTGAACCGAAAACACTTGTTAATAAATCCTCTGCACAAAGAGCACTGGAAAGTTTTGTTTATTTTCAATTGCCTGCACAATGACTGTTTCCAGTTTATTTTTTTTTAACGTCTGCCCTAGAGTCCTGGCACTGACTAAAGCTCAGATACACAAGAAAACAAGGAAGTGACTGATAAAATCATGTCACAAAGTCCAGAGCTAGGTAGTTTATTCTGTCCGTAGAGACTACAAAAACTCGGCCGAGTGCAGTGGCTTAGGCCTGTAATTCCAGTATTTTGAAAGGCTGAGGCAGGCGGATCACTTGAGGCCAGGAGTTCAAGAGAAGCCCAGGCAACATGGCAAAACCCCGTCTCTACTAAAAATACAAAAATTAGCCAGGCGGTGGTGGTGCATGCCTGTAATCCCAGCTACTCGGGTGGCTGAGGCACAAGAATTGCTTGAACCTGGGAGGAAGAGGTTCCAGTGAGCTGAGACTGGGCCACTGCAGTGCAGCCTGAGCAACAGAGTGAGACTCTGTCTCAAAAAAACAAACAAACAAACAAAAAACAAAACAAATGAACAAACAAAAATCATAGAAAGTCTTGTTTGTGGTCATGTTTGGTGTGATTCCACCACCTGGACTGGACAAATCCCCATCGTCCTAAACCACAGGTTAGGCTCACAGAGCTTGGGTGATCTATAGCAGGTACTGTCAGTACTCTGTCTCTCTGTCTAGATTTTCTTTTCTTTTCCTTCCCCCC
>NW_012112808.1:7290363-7293962 GCF_000951035.1 Colobus angolensis palliatus | reverse complement strand
TTACAGGCATGCACCACCATGCCTGGCTAATTTTTGTATTTTTAGTAGAGACGAGGTTTCACCATGTTGGCCAGGCTGGTCTCAAACTCCTGACCTCGTGATCCACCCACCTCAGCCTCCCAAAGTGCTGGGATTACAGGTGTGAGCTACCGCGCCCGGCCCACTCTGTCTAGATTTTCTTGAATGCCTTTTCACTGTGTTTATGTGCTACTCCCCTTACTCCCCACAAACAAACTTGAGTGTGCTTTCCTTCCAACAGCCTGAGCTACAGCTCTTTGGAGGTATGTTCTTCCACTACTGGAACAATTTTGTGCAAATGTGAACATTTTGTGCAAATGTGCAAATAACTTGGAGTGCTGGGAAGTTACTCCTCCAGTGATTATTGGCTGCTGGGAGCTTAGCTCCCTGTCTCAGGGCACAATTCCAAGGTGTAACTTACATCCCAGAATCCTTTGCAGGATCAGGCTGAAGTCATACTTTGCAGGACTTTGCTAAACCCTGCATCCTTGCTTAGCTTCCTCCCTGTCCCTTTCTGCTTTCCTGTTTCTTTAGTGTGTCCCTGGGGGGCACTCCCTTATCAATCACTTTCACATAAATATTAATCTTAGGAACTGGGCATGGTGCCTCATGCCTGTACCCCCAGCACTTTGTGAGGCCAAGGCAGGAGAATCACTTGAGGTCGAGAGTTTGAGACCAGCTTGGGCAGCATAGTGACACCCTGTCTCTACAAAAAAACAAAACAACAACAACAACAGAAATACAAACAAAAATACAAAAATTAGCTGGGCATGGTGATGCACTCCTGTAGTTCTACCTACTCAGGGGTCTAGGGTAGGAGGATCACTTGAGTCCAGGAGGTCAAGGCTACAATAAGCCAAGCTTGCATCACTGCACTTCGGCCTAGGTGATAGAGAGAGATCTTATCTTCAAAATAATAATAATAATAATAATAATAATAATGTTAGAATTTGCTTCTGGGGAACCTGAATTAAGATTTGACCCTGAATCCTAACGTGTAATCTCCATCCTGGGTTTCATGAATGCTATATCATTATCAATATTTGAAGGGGTCCGGGAGCTAGTCTGCTCACTGTTAACCTATTTTCTCCACACTTTTTTGACTCTTGCAAGAATTCACTACTGCTCCAACTCCTTACACTCCCTTTTACACATTCAGCACCTTCAGGCTGTCAACAATTACATGGTAGATTGTGCATAACTTCAAAATCACCTTTAGTGCAAAAAAATTGGAACCACAAGTTGCCTACCTAATTTAGCTCTGGAGGGTGGGGGACATAAACATAAATCCTTCCAATCAAGTTGGTACAAATCCAGTATATTAATTATTCCAGTTATTGTTACTACAAAGCAGCATAGCTAGTTGAAATATAAGGCAATTTCTTATGCTCACACATTTAAAATATATGCAATAAAGAAATAAACCAGATTTCTTGCCCACTTTTCACTCCACGTGCACAATTGCAAATGTAATAGTGAAAACTATTTTAGCCCTTTTGGAAAACCACAGTCAAACATTCTCTCATAAGGAATGTTCCTGAATTTACAATATTCCTTAATATAGATGATCCATTACCAATTCAAGTTGATGAAGCCCAATAGGCCCCGTTTTACAATCTTGTTTGCAATGTCTTAAACAAAGAGAATTCTTACTTTTGTAGTTACTTCTACAATCTCCTTGGAATAATAAAGAGGAATAATTAGATGTTAGTGTAAATCATTCAGCTTCTATTTTTGTAAATACATTTAAAAATAATTGACCAATCAAGTAACTAAGGGGGCTAGGGCAGTAGGATCACTTGAGCCCAGGAGGTCGAGGCTGCGGTAAGCCAAGCTTGTATCACTGCACTGCGGCCTAGGTGAGATTACAGCAGATGTTGCTTGCCTAAAAGTAGGACACAAAAACAGGGCCATTCCTCCAAACATAGTACTTTTTTCTCACAACTCAAGGATTAAAACAGAACTAGGCAGTTGCGTTATTAATCACTGTTACAAACTATTTTTTTGTAGGTAGCGTTCTTGATAATTCAGGAGACAGTTCTTATCCTTGACCCCTCACCTGTGGCCATGAGGATGGGATAAAAGTGATGTGAAAGCATGGAGACAATCAGCTATTAATAGCGTCTGCTCTTTGGTATTTAAGGAACCAGCTCTTTACCCAAAGACATGGAACATAAGAATTCGGGAATGGATGGCAGTGTTCCACCATGGACCTCCTCAAGTTATTTTTCTATGTTATACTTGCCTTTTTTGGGAAAGGTGTCTGTGGCTTCTACCAAATTCTTGGATGGGTTCATGCTTAGAATTTTGTTTTTTAAAATCCCTGCAATAGGCCGGGCACGGTGGCTCATGCCTGTAATCCCAGCACTTTGGGAGGCCAAGGCAGGTGGATCATGAGGTCAGGAGTTTGAGACCAGAATGGCCAACATGGTGAAACCCCATCTCTACTAAAAATACAAAATAATTAGCCAGGCATGGTGGTGCATGCCTGTAGTCCCAGCTACTTGGGAAGCTGAGGCAAGAGCATCACTTGAACTGTGGAGGCAGAGGTTGCACTGAGCCGAGATCATACCACAGCACTCCAGCTTGTGTGACAGAGTGAGACTTCATCTCAAAAACAAAGCAAAACAAAACAAAAACCCTGCAATAGAATGCCCCATTCTGCTCACCCAGAATATGACCTTTGCACCCTACCCTGATTTGACCTAATGCCATATCAGCCTCAAGACACCAGGTGAGGGATACTGTTGTTCACCCTGCTATAAGCCATCAGATGCAGCTTAGGGCTGGAAAGAAGACACCCATCAAGGTGGTTGGGACCCTTCTTAAATGTGTACACTTTGCAGCTGTGTTTTCCAGGTTGATCTCAACTTGACTGTGAAACTATGGCAGAATGCACAGCAGCAACAAAAAGACAGTTCTAGCTTTGAGTCAAAGAAAGTGAGTAATTGCTGGAGATAATGTAGGTGGCTTGGATCAAGAAGGTAGAAGTTAAGATATAAAAAGTGATTAGATCTTGGATGTGTTTTGAAGACAAAGCCAACAGAGTTTGCTGATCCATGAGTAGAGGGTGTGACAGAAAGAGGAAAGCAAAGATGAGGTTTGCACCTGACCAACTGGCAGGATAGAGTTGCCATCACTGCAGGGGGAAGGTATGGATGGGGCACACTGGATGGGAAGATCTGGAGTTCTATCTCTGCTAAATTATGTTTGAGATCCCAATTAGATATCCAAGAAGAGATACTTAGGAGACATTCATGGGAGAGGTCTGATCTAAACACATGAATGTGAGAATCATTAGAAGGTAGGTGATGCTGAAAGTCATGAAACTCTTTGAGATTACCAAGAAAAAGAAGGAAGTGAAAAAGAGAAGTACAAAGACACAGCCATGGGGACTCAAAATTTAAGGGGTAGAAAAGATTGAGAAGAATTCCTAAGGCCAGATGAGAAGAAACTCCTACTGAGTCAGGAGACTGTAGTACCCCAGAGGCCATAGGTGATAGGTCGATTTATTTCCTTCCTTCCTTCCTTCCTTCCTTCCTTCCTTCCTTCCTTCCTTCCTTCCCTCCTTCCTTCCTTCC
>NW_012112808.1:7275407-7290285 GCF_000951035.1 Colobus angolensis palliatus | reverse complement strand
TTCTTTCTTTCTTTCTTTCTTTCTTTCTTTCTTTCTTTCTTTCTTTCTTTCTTTCTTTCTTTCTTTCTTTCTCTCTCTTTCTCTCTCTCTCTCTTTCTCTCTCTCTCCCTCTCTCTTTCTCTCTCTCTCTCTCTCTCTCTCTCTCTCAGAGTTTCGCTCTTGTTGCCCAGGCTGGAGTGCAATGGCGCAATCTCCCAGGTTCCAGTGATTTTCGTGCCTCAGCCTCCCTAGTAGCTGGGATTACAGGTGCCTGCCACCACGCCCAGCTAATTTTTGTGTATTTTTAGTAGACATGGGGTTTCACTATCTTGGTCAGGATGGTCTCAAACTCCTGACCTCAGACGATCCACCCCTCTCGGCCTCCCAAAGTGCTGGGATTACAGGCGTGATGAGTCGATTTTCTAAAGATACCTGCACCACATGTCCCTTGCCAGGTGAGGTTAACACTGCTCCTTCAAGAGGTAGGAGATGATGTTTCCTCCCTGGGAATCTGACAGGCCTGTGACTATGGTAAAAGTAAAGCTGGATGATTTCCAAAGCTAGATGGCAAAAGCACCACAAAATAGCTTTTGTCTGGCCTCTTTCTGTTGGAACACATGCCCTGGGAGGCCCAAGCCTACATGTGAGAAGTCTGGCCACAATACTATGGTTGCTGCCATGCTGGGGAGACCACAGAGAGAGACAGACAGAGACAGACAGGCACAAGGATCCTTAGTGTCCCAGCCTCTAGGTGTTTGAGTCTTCCTAGCCCAGGCACCAGGCATATGAGTGAAAGAACTTCAACTCATTCCAGACCCCGACCTTCGAGCCATCCCAGCTGGCATGGAGTGGGGCAGAAATGAGTAGTGCCCATGAAGCCCTGTCCCTATGGCAGATTCACGAGCAAAATGAATGAGTTGGTTATTTTAAACCATTAAGTTTTGGGGTAATTTATTAGGCAGTCCCAGTAACTGGTACACTAAATAAAGATGACATTTCTCATAGAAGCACTTTCTAAATTCTGTCAAAGGCTGTTGTAGGTAAATGGAGATGATGACTGAGAACCAACTGACTGCTGAATCAACAATGTAGAAGGCACTGAAAATGGTAAGGCAGAACTGAAAGAACATGGGTTTAAGAAAGAATGGGAATTGAATTGGAAACAGCCAGTAATGACTACTCTTTCTAGGAGTTTTGCTAAGAAACAGATTTGAGAAATGAAGCAGTAGCTGGAGAGGAGAGTGGGTCCAGGAGAGAGGCTTTAGTTGAGGTTGAAGACAGACAGTATGTATATCGATGGTAATGATGCAGTAAAGGGTGGGAAATGAATGATGCAAAAGGGGCCAATTTTGCATCATTGCAAAATGATGCAAATGAATTTCTGGGGCCAATTTTGTGAGAGATAAGAGGATACAGGGTCCATAACTTTATAACACAGGTGGAGGGAATGGCCTTAGCTGGAGCTCAGCAAGTTTATTCATGGTTACAGAAGTAAAGGCAGAGTCTATGAGCACAGAAGCAGGTGAGTGGTAAACATCGTGGTGGAAGGAAGTTTAAGTTCTAATTTGCTTGCTTCTGTTATTTCAGTGGGAAGGTAAGTGGTCTAGGACTTTACCAACCCGCATTAGGGTCCCACTTGAAGTACATAATCATGAACTTAAAGGGAGAGCAGTTAGTGTGGCAATGCTGTTGTCCAGCCACATTCAGTGGCCCAGGTGTAAGCACAAAGTAGGCGGTGCTTTGGACTTCACCAGGGTCAGGGAATTGTCAAGAGAAAACTGATAAGAGAAAGGGGTAAGGGAGATGAGAGCTTAGGCAAAGGAGTGGCTGTGGAATTTAAGCTGGGCTAAGAGGAAACGGAAGATGTCGGGGGTTGAGGGACAGCAAAGATGCAGTGGGATGTATGGATTGTAGCTCCCAGAAGGGGTGAAGGATTGGTCGAGCTCATGTACTTTAATTAGCTCCAATCTGAGGATGAAGAACTCCAGCTCAGAGAGGGTAAAGTAGCTTTCAAGTCAAGTCACCAGGGATTCAAAGCTAGGCTGCCTAGCTCCTGTAACAGTGAGAACATCTCTTCACAGCTCAACATTTGATCAGAAAGAAAGAGAAAAAAGAACAATTGGTATTGATAGTCACCAAGAGCTCTGAAAACCAGATCTGGAGAAATACCCGCGGGAGGTCCCTCACATTGTGAGAGCTTGGTTTTACCTCCTGAGTGATATTATCACATGCACTTTTCAGAAGACTCTTGGTTATTTTTCTTATAATCCAATTTTTAATTCTTTGAGTTCTCCCTAGAAAAGGAACATAGCAAAAGGGTCGGCCTATGGGTAGGAAAATGAAAACTAAAGTTTCCATGGATCTTGTGCACCTGGTGCATGTATACTTCCTTACTGACCCATTTCCTGCAGCCCATGGAAGATTTCATCAAAGGAAGTACATGTCACAATTACATCATGAACCCAATTGTTTAAAGTTTCTATTACAGCCAATTAATTATAATGAGTACCAGGAGGCTCTCTATTTCTGCCCTGATACTTTGGCCAATGGCATCACACACCAATTATGGGAAGATGTCTGTAAGAGGAAGTTTTGTAAGAGAAATTTTATAAGGCTGTTTGTGTATTGTGCCCTCAATTGTATTTGCAATATCATTTCCTACTGTTGATTGTCCCGTAATTCTGGTCATGCAGCAACTCCAGCATTGGTAATGTGTTTATTTCCAGAGGAGGTGGTTTGGGTGGGGAAGGAGGGGAAAGCTAAGAGGTTGTTATCTGTGTGTTTAAAAAGGCGGGTTAGCCTGAATATAATTACCTTCTTTTTTTCTTCTTGCTAAAGAGAGAAGGGAAAAAAAATATGTGTAAGCTTGATTATTTAGGATATGAGCATACTAAAATAATTTGATGAAATTGGGTCATTTGAAACCAAAATAAGGTTGTGAAGAAGGAGAAATTTTCTCTACTCAGTGTTCTCTACTCATTTCCATATTATTCCCACCCCACCCCACCATTCCACCCTGGCTGGGCTTTCTGGGATCTCTCATTACTTTGTAAATCCTGACCTCTGATGTACAAGAAAGAACAGAAGCTTGGACTTCAGAAAGATCTGAGTTTTTATATAAGTTCCATCTACTAATGTATATCCTTAAGTCAGATAAGGCTCTCTGAGCCTGTTTCCTCCCCCGCATTCTGTAAAGTGGGGATTATAATACCTACCTCATGGGGTGGTTTGTAAGACTTAAATAAGTAGGAACAGCACTTCGTTGCTTACAATTGACACAGTGTCCTGTTGCCTTCTGTTCCTCAGCCTATCCCTTGATTCTTCCAACTATCTCTTCCTAATCTTTGTATATACTGCCTGCAATGTCTCCTGCGCTCTGGCTAATTTGATGTGACTTCCCTCTCTCCTTTTCATCCATTCATCCTCCTTTCTTTCTTTCTAGTCTCCAAAATCCCAGTTGCCCAATAAAGCTTATCCATGTATTCTGAAGACATAACTTACATATCAAGTTTACCTTGAAATTGTTTGTAAATTTCCATAACTCACTTTAATATATATGCACCACGACATCAATCATATATTCATTTATTCATTCAATTATTTAATTTGCACATTGGTCCAACATCTCTCTTCCTGTTTATGTTTCTCCAGGTTGATGCTGTAGCTGAAATCTTTTATTTTTGTAGTGCTTCCTACTTTGTTTCTGACATGTTTTATCATAGACTATCTCAGTGGAGCCTTACAACATCATGTGAGGTAAGCAGGTCAGATATTGTTATCATTTTCTAGCTTTATAAATGTAAAAACAGACTCAGTAGAGTAGGTAGTTTACCTACCCAAGATCACAACCCTGGTTTGTGGAAACCAGTCCATCTTGACCCAAAGCACACTCCTCACCTCCACGAGCCACCTCCCATCCTTATTCATTCCCTCTTATGCTGTATGTGATCCTAATGCTAACAATGAAATTCCCTGGCTTCAGAGTCTCAGAAATATAAGTCTCTTTGTACTCTATTCACTTTTTCCAGACCACACCACAGGGCCTATTTTAAATAGCTCTAATACTACATAAACCCCATTTTTCTTTTATCTGAGATTTCCTTTAATGCTGAGGAACCAGAGATACTGATTTTGACTTTCCAGTAGTTTACAGCCATCAGGAGCAATACCGTGATCCTCAAGGCAAGGAGATCTCTTCAGCAAAGCATTAGGTTTGGGCTTAAAGAATGGCATATTCTTTGACCAAACAGGTTCAGTCATCCCTAATTCTGATTCGTTAAGTTCAAGAGCATGTTGATTTTTATTGTAACAGCACTTGCTGGTCTCATGCATGGTTGCAGTACATTTAGATTCAGTTGATTATCACTCCTTATGTATCAATCCTTATTCTGCCCAGTTTCCATATTAAGTCTCCATAAGCCAACAATTCTAACACATGGCAACAAAATAAACTTTTAACTATATTTTGATTCCAGAAAGACAACATTTGAAGGCATTTAAATGCCCTCAGGAAAATCTGTGGTATTTCGATGACCTCATTTGTGTTGCATGTGACTCCATTTCAAAGTTGAACCCCTTCTTGGGCACACAAGCACAGGAAACAAATACAACACTGAAAAACACGTTTGATGTTTGAAAGTTTTATTAATATATATGTTGGCGTTAGAAATAAATCAAGGTTCCTTTCCTTCCTGGACCAGATTTTGACTCATAGTTACTTGCTGTTATTCATTTTTACTCCTCTGAATCTTCTAAATAAAAATAACCTAGCCTGGACAGGTGAGGTAGCTCATGCCTATAATCCCAGTGCTTTGGGAGATGGAGGCGGGAGGATCACTTGAGGCCATGAGTTTGAGACCAGCCTGAGCAACATAGTGCCCATCTCTACAAAATTTAAAAAATTTTTTTTTTTTTGACACAGAGTCTCACTCTATCACCTGGGCTGGAGTGCAGTGGTACGATCTCGGCTCCCTGCAATCTTTGCCTCCCAGGTTCAAGTGATTCTCGTGCCTAAGCCTCCCAAGTAGCTGGGACTACAGGAGGGTGCCACCATGCCCGGCTTTTTTTTTGTATTCTTGGTAGAGACAGGGTTTTGCCTTGTTGGCCAGGCTGGTCTCAAACTCCTGGCCTCAAGTGATCCACCCATCTCAGCCTCCCAAAGTGCTGGGATCACAGGTGTGAACCACCGCACCTGGCCAAAATTAGTTTTTTTAAGTAAAAAAAAAAAAAAAAGAAAAAGAAAATCTTAAAAAGATCTTGTTTTCTTTCAAATTTATCTTAGCACATTTTTAACACTTTGAGTGTGTGTTTGTGGGTTTTTGTTTATTTTCCAAGGAAGTTTTAAATACTTAACATATTACACATAAGGCTGAATGACAATGGATGTTATCATTTGGTCACATGAGCTATATTTAAGACAGTCCCACATGCATGCGGGAATATTTGGAAATGAATGTTCAATTCAGCAATGTGTGTTGCACTTCTACTTTGCATTAAGTGATAGGAGAGAAAAACATAAATGTGGGCTTATTATGAGATTTGCCCATAAAATAGGGAACTTTGCTAATTTAAAATAAAGTGCTAAATGGAATATAACCAAAACCAACAGACAGGTGAGCTCATCTGTGTTGCACCTAGCAGAAAAGAGAATTATCAGTATCAACCCAAATCCTTGAGGAATGAGTGCCCCACGACAGCATATCAGTTATCTTGCCTTCTGGATTCCTAACATATCAGGTCATGAATGATGATAAAAGAAAGTCTTCACTAGAAGCCAAGACATTTATTGAAGGTCTGTTTCAATCATATATTGTACAAAAACAAACCACCCCAAAACTTAGCAGCTTAGAAACAACAATCATTTTATTTTCTTTCTAACTCTACAGGCTGACTTGGTTCACCTGGGTGGCTCTTTGCATGTGATGTCAGCTGGGACTCTAGTCAACTGGGTGGGGCCTTGGCTGAGCTGAATGTCCACAGTGGAGAACTTACATGGCTGGTGGTTGATGTTGGCTGTTAGCTGGGAGTTAAGCTGGGACTATAGACTGAGGGTCTCTACTCTCTTCCACCTGGCCTCTCCATGTGGATTGGACTCCTTACGATATGGGACTGTGTTCCAAGAAGGAAATGTTGCTGAAATACCAGGGGTTTGGCCTAGTCCTGCTGCTCATCACACAGAAAGGCAATCACTGAGACAATGCGTACTGCCAGGAAAGAAGGCTTTAATCAGGTGCTGCAGCCAAGGAGATGGGAGATCATTCCTACATCCATCTCCCCAGTTGACTACAATTAGAGGTTTATAGAGCAAGGAAGAAATGTAACAATGAGTGGGAAAACAAGAACTAAGGAGGGTAGGGAAGAGGAGCTGGTCAACAGGAAGCAGGTGGTCAGTTAGGCAATCATGACAGGTGAGGGATCTGACATCTCATGGTCCAGAAGCAGTGATCTGGTGAGTTTCAGTTTCTTGATACTATCTGGTAGTCCTGGTGGTTGGTTTTCTGGAAAAGGAACTCAGATAAGACAAATGTAACTTTCTCAGGTTTTAAGACTGGGAGGGCTAATTTCTGTTTATTCAAGAGAAACCATAAACATCAATTCTATGGAACAAGTGGGTCAGTTTCAGAAGCAGAAGCTTCCAGGCCTCTTAAGGTTTGGGCTCAGAAGTTCCAGATCATCATTTTCTATCATATTCCATTAGACAAAACAGTCTGATCGCTAGCCCAGATGCTAGGAGAGGATAAATAAATGCCACCTTTCTATGGCAGAGTAACAGACATAAAGGTGAAAGCAGGAACTTAGGATGGCTGTGTTTGGAGACTATCTACCCATAGAGCTCGAGTAAACACACAAAACATGCATGGCAAAAGCAAGACCTTTGCATCGGTCAGCCCGCCCAGGTCACTGGTCAGCCTGCCAAGTCATTCTCCTGATTCTGTTAAAGTCTCCTGTCTTTGTCTTCTTTCTATCTGGCCTTCCTTTGTGTAAACGGAACTTCTAACTTCTGAACATCTTTCAAACCCAAGATGCCTGCATCTTTCCTAGAACTGAAAGCCTTTTGCCATGGTCTTGCTTCCCAGGCTTGACTCTTATCTCCTGCACTCTGAGTCCCACAGGACATCCTTGGTATAGTGGACTCTCAGGCCTGTGTTTAGGACCCTGATGTTCAATTTCCTCTATGGGGCTTCATGGACTCCTAGTCCCAGCCTGCCCACATGGAATCTGACCTGTTTCTCCCAATACCCTAGTTTTAACCTTGATAGAACATGGATGGGAGTGGACAGATAGTCATAAAAGATCCCATAGACCTTAAGAAGTTAAACGTCTTTGATTGAGCAGAGGGCTGAGCAATGCCATACAACTAGGACTAAGAACAGGATGCTCGCAGAGCAGAGAGGGTTGAGGGAAACTCAGCTTGGATGAGGGAAAAGGTGAGGATGGCTGGGAAAATTAGGGTTCAGGGCCAGGTGATAACAATCAAGCAGTTTAGACTTGATGTGATATGAAACTGTAAGCCACTATGCACTCTTGAGCTGAGGTGTGGCTTGGTGAAATGATGTTTAAGCAAGATTTGTGCAGGAGTGGAATGTAGGGTAAAGTGGAGAAATTGAAACCACGGAGGCCAATGGTAACTGGGTGCACAGGTGATGAGTGCTAGGATTAAAGGGGACTACAGTGGAAAAGATGAATATGAGACCATTTGAAGGGAAAAGATCTACAGGGCAGTGATTTCTCCAATATGGGAAATTCAACTAAAGACGGCCAGTGGGAAGTTGCTGTAGGCTCTGGGGAAGGGAGGGGCTGGGATGATGGACAGCAGAGGGCAGAAAGCAATGGACAGGTTAAGACTTGAGGGGAGGAAAGGTCTGTTATACAGTATGGGCTTCCTCATCTAAGCTGGTGGATGCTGACATGAAGAAAGAATGACTTAGAGAAAAATTCAAAGGCAGAAGAGTCAGGCTTTAATGAAAGTTGCAATTGAGAAGAAAAAGAGAAAGGCTAGAGTAGAAGTGACTCGTCTGAATTTTGACAAATGGTGGGGCCAACAACAGAAAGATTGATATGGTGAGGAAAGGCTGGCTTGGGAAAGAAGCTGAATACCACATAGACTGAGTCTAAGGTGACACAGAGCACTCTGGTAGGAACATCAGAAAGGGCCTAGAGGTGGGATGACAAGTTCGGCAAGGCAACATCAAAGTGTAAGTTCCTCGTTAAGAGTTGAAGTCCTGTGCCGGGGCAGATGTGGTGCCTGTCTCTGTCCCCAGACCACCCTGTGTTTGCTCTTTGCCACCTTAAGAGTAAAATGGCAGGATAGGAGGGCACGTCATATAGGAATGGTACAGGGAGCCCTGAGATCCACCTGTTGCCCTTATTCTTCTGAGTTCTCTAGTGAGCTCCCTAATGCACACCTGATCTCCACCACTCAGCATGAACAGTGCTGGTCGCTAGGTCTAAGGAAGCATGGTTACATTACCCAGGTATCTCCCCAGTATGATTCACATCACTCAGCTTCAAATGAATTTGAAGCTGTGGATCCCAGACATCTGACCTGGGTGGAGAGATAGCTGAAATCCTCAACAATCCTTTATGCACACCTCTAATGGTAACCTGCTAGACCCTGAGCCCTGAAGTGGCCATTCAGACTGGATCATGCTCCTGCTCCTTTCCCATTCCCACAAGGTTGTCTCAGGAGGAATGAGGCCCTCCTCTCCTCCTCTTTCCTCTTTTTCTGACTTGGACATAGATACTGCTCCCAGTTTATCTTTTTACCTGCATAGTGGAATTTGGAGTCACCTCTCTCAGTTCCGCTTCTCTCAATTAGCAGCTAGCATCTAAAAAACCTCCATCAACCTCAAGCTTTTAATCAATTAGAAAGTTCCCTGCTTTTCTCCTTAGCTGGTATCAGCATTTTTCTATCTGTTTTCTCTCCTCTCTCTTGATAGTTCTTGCTATGTTGCTCAGGCTGACAGTGGCACGATCACGGCTCACTGCATCCTCAAACTCCTGGTCTTAAGCAGTCCTCTGACCTCAGCCTTCCGAGTAACTGGGACTACAGGCACACACCACCGAAATGGTATGAGACTAGTCACCTACCCCAGTGCCTACAACCTTTCATGTTACCAAACTTATAAATGTTCACCCATCTGTTTCTACTACACTTTCTAAAACGTTTCGTATGACAACGTTTTATTTTAACATGGACAGTGTCTGTCCCCTGCCTGGGGGTGGGATGGAACATATATCCCAGGGGTAATTCTATGGATTTGCATTCAAAGAGTCTTGAGTATTTTTTTTTTTTTTCCTATTAACTCCGTATGTGGAAGAATTCACTTAGTAGGGAAAAAGTCAAAAGCTTAAGACTGGACCTTGGGGGATACCTGCCTTCAGTTCAGAGAGTAAAAATAAAAATGGGTGAAGGACAGAAAGAAGTGGTCAAAGCCATAAGAGAAAATCTAAGAAAAATTAAGAACCAAAGGAGCAATCAGAAAAACTGGCAAGAAGGAGTTTGTGGGGCAGGAAGCTCTGTGGGGGGGAGCAAGGAACAGCATATGATTCCTGAGCCCTTATGTGCTAGGTTCTGTGCTAATTGCTTTGCATGCAAATTCCATTTAACATTCATAGTTAACTTTATGAGTTATTAACATGCCCACAAATCTGAGGCATGTTCTGTATGGTTTCCCAGAGTCCTCCTAGGCGGAGTGGGGATGGAATTAAGTTCCAGGTGCTCACAGTAGCAGTTTGCTTGATAATGTAAGCTCTAATGGCGTCTCCTTTCCCTGTTCACTTCCTCATTCCCTACCACATTTTCCAGCATCACCTCCCAAATAAACTACTTGCACTCACATACTTGTGCCAGGGTCTCAGCTGCATCACTGTGGCTAGGGAGGGGAAGCCCTGAGGTATAGTTTTCTCAGGCTCATCATGGGTCCTCTGCCTCTCCAGCTCTGAGTCAAGAACTGCCTCGAGGCCTGCTAAGTGGGAAGGGGTGATACCTTAGCAGAGGCAGGAGTGGGTGCTCAGGCCAACGGGCTGCTGGAGGACTTGTCAGGGCTGGAGGGTCTGCAGTCAGGCAGAGCTAATGGGAGGCTGGTCAGTCACAGGAGGTTGGCTACCGATCCCTGTGGGCATGAGACAGACCATGAGTTCTCTAGCCACAGACTGTTGGCCAAAAGGCCAGCAAGGTAGCTAGGAATCAGAGGCATAAGGGCCATCGCCCCAGGAGGGAGCTGAAGGACACCATCCCCAAGGATCCTGTTTTAGTTTATTTGTGTTGTTATAAAGGAATACCTGAGCCTGGGTAATTTATAAAGAAAAAAGAGGTTTATTTGGCTCACAGTTCTACAGGCTGGAAAAGAAGCATGGTGCTGGCATCAGCATCTGGTAAGGGCTTCAGGAGGCTTCCAATCATGGAGGAAGGGGAAGAGGAGCCAGTGTGTGTGGAGATCACATGGGGAGAGAAGGAGCAAGAGAGAGGGGTGGTGCCAGGTTCTTGTTAACAACCAGCTCTTATGGGAACTAAAAGAGCAAAACTTTACTCATTACCTCAAAAATGACACCAAGCTGCTCATGAGAGATCCACTCCCATGACCCAGACATCTCCCACTAGGCCCCACATCCAACACTGGGGATCAAATTTCAACATGAGATTTGGAGGGGTCAAATGTCCAAGCCATGGCAGACCCCATATCTTCTTCTCTGCCATATAAGCCATTGATTTCTTCCCATCCAGCCAAAAGCCATCTTGCAAAACATTCTGGGAAAGATACAGAAGATGCAAAAATCTTAAAGACCAAGCATTGCCTCATAGGATTATTAAATGATTAGATGGCAGATTTAGAAGTTAATTGTTTCCTCTTGCTCACAGGTGGGAGGAGGCTCAGGATCAAGGTCAAACAATAAAAGGGCATTCTTTTCTCTGCACAGCTGAGCCATGTTGTGTGTGATTCCACTTGAACAGCCTATGAGGCTGAGCTTTGGGAATCTACGCTGAGAATCAGTCATCCTAGGATTCAAAAATCCTGGAGAAATATTCTATGGCACCGCTGATGGGTAGAGACAGGAAACACACTTAATGTCTTCTGAACACGCTGGGATTTGACTTGGCCTCTGTTCAATCCTAGCACACTTTCAGGAGTGGCTCTTTTGTTTGTTTTAAAGTACCTCTCCACCCATGAATTCTGGCCCTCCAGTAGCAGGATGTTATACAAATAGGCCAAGTTTTCCACAGGACTGTGGCTCTCCTTCCCTCCTTCCATGAGGGTATCAATACGCAGAAAAGGCCCTTGCTGTCTCCTCTGTTTTGTGTTCTGCTGGAGTGGCTCTTCCTGCAATCTGCTAAGACAGGAACTGGCTGCACTTAGCTCGAGTGGGCCCCCATCCAGCCCCTCTCAGCCGGGTCTGTGGTGGCCAGGGCCTCCCTGGCAAAGCTAACACACAACTACTATTGAGAAACAGCCGACAAGGGAAACGGTGGCGTTTGAGCCTTGAAACTCAGGCTTCTGGCTACATAACAACACATCAGATGATGAGGGTGAGCCAGGAGCATGATAGAGAAAACAGGAGGCCGCTTTAAGGAACTTACACAGTACCTTTGCATTGGCAGGAGTTTAATTATTCATTCACAGCCAGCCGGATCTCAAAGGCTCAGCTGACAAAGCTTCAGCTCTTCTCTGCAACCATTAGAGGAAGCAGTCTGAGCCCTTTCGCTTGAGTAAACAGGCAGTGAGTACAGGCTACTATGTCCTGAACAATATCGGAGAACAGGGTTTCACGCCATTTCCTTTACTGGCAGCATGGTGACTTTTCATAAGGATAAGCTCAAAATGTAAGGGCCAGAGGGTCTGCAGTTAACATGGGGGGAGGAGACTGTAACCATAGCAGCAACAAGAACACTGATAGTAGGGATTATGCATTGAGCCCTTTCTATATGCCGAGCCACATTAGGCATTCTTCCTGCACCCAGGGCAAGCCTTTATCATTGTTCCCACCGTGCATTTCAGGAAACTTGGGCGAAGAGAATTTGCCCCGAATCCTAATCCTATAACTGCTGAGAGACTGAGCCAGGAAGCCAAAATTAAAATGCACATCTACTCAGGAAACTGTTTTCTATCTATATTTTCTCTCTTTCTCTCTCTGAAACTTTCTTCAAAACCTTTGATGTTACAATTTTTAAAACTCAGACATACGATTGACTTTTTCCCCCCCAAAGGCCTAAAATCAAGTCCCTTCATTCATGACTATTCATGATTTTAATTTAAAAATAAAAGAATACTACAGAATACTGACTCAGAAAACTGGGTGTTTGTCATCTGCCATGAACCTGGTTTCCTGCTTGACACAAGGTAAGCAGAGTGAGTGGGTGGCAATTTTTCACCTTTATTTAAATATTTTTTTTCAGTAGAAACTTTGTACAGTCCTACTTTCCCCGCTACCTTGGCAAACAAGCAGGTGACCTTCCTTTGAAATCTCTGAGATGCTGAATCTGTCTTTACGGAACTTCTCTCCTTACCTCTCAACACTGACTCTTGCTCCAGTTCTGGAAATACAGCTGAGAAACAAGGACAAGGCAGAAAAGACAGTTTCGGTCATCACGCCCCCACTCCCAACCAAGTCAACAAGTCTTCAGAGAGGGTCCCTTGAGTGCATTTTCCCCTGCAACATCCAAGACAAGGTTAATGAATGCTGAATTGTCTCCTTTTTTTTTTTTTGTTTTGAGACGTAGTCTCGCCCTGTCACCCAGGCTGGAGTGCAATGGTGCAATCTCAGCTCACTGCAACCTCTGCCTCCCGGATCCAGGCGATTCTCCTGCCTCAGTCTCCCGAGTAGCTGGGATTACTGGTGCCCACCACCACACCCAGCTAATTTTGTGTTTTCAGTAGAGAAGGGGTTTCACCATGTTGCCCACGCTGGTCTCAAACTCCTGGTGTCAAGTGATCCACCCACCTCGGCCTCCCAAAGTGTTGGGATTACAGACATGAGCCACTGCACCCAGCCTCCTTTTAAAACTAGTGAATATGAATGATACTTCAGACCCTACAAGTTGTACCAGTGATTTGGTTTCAATCCTATCATATCTTACATGGCAATAATACTGCAAATATATGCACATTCCATACCAAGTGCTGAAAAAATATGGTAGCAGGTGACTGATGTGGATTTGTTTTCTGTTGCCCAATATCCACTAAGGCTTTCTAAGGGGTGACCATTTCACACATCTTATTTCTATGCGCCCATTATTACCACAGCCATAAGATCATCTCCCAAAAGGTGGTTCTGGAAAACTAAGTTGATCTAGCAAGGGATTACTAAAATCCCTTTGTATTTTAGAGAGCAGGAGCCTCTACTTGGTGGTTTCTGCTGGATTTTCCACTGTCCCAGGGTAAGAACAAAGACAAAATGACCCTAAGGTATGCATTAGAAGATGAATTTTTAATTTTTAACATCTTGGTTGGGCTTTCCTTCATAAATCAAGTTCTGCATTGTGTCCTGTCACCTTTAAGTCTCCCCAGTCCGTGCCAAACTGTATTTGCACTAATTGTTTTGACACAGTGTCCGGAGTACCGGGGTTGAGCTCCTACAGTGTTGCCTCTACTCCCACAGGCTTTTGAGATCCTGTGCTTTGGTCCCATTTATATGAGGACACTCCAAGATCATCACTTCCTTCTATATCCACCCTGCATTTGTCACCCACCAGTGAGGCTTCCAAGGACAGTGGGAGATGCTTTGATAACAGCACCCACAACTCACATTTCCAAAGCACCTCTGAAGTTCTGGGTCACATACCAAGTGCTTCAGAGGAACACTGATTTAATTCTCCCAGCAGCTCTGTGCTGCGTATGTCAGCCTCCACAGCAGGTAACAAGCGGCACTCGAAGAGGCCAGTGAAGGACATTCACAAACATAAGGGTAGGGCTAAGGGACTGACATGGGATGGTGAAGCTCCCAGGAAATAGCAACAGCCTGAAGGAGCAAGGGAAGAGATAGTCTAGTGAGAGCTGGAGTCAGAGAAGAGGAGTAATTTGCCAAGAACACGGCTGTAAAGGAACGCAGCTACATGCAGAGCCTGGGCCAGAAGGCAGTGTGCATGTATAGGGCTGGCGGGCAGAAAGGCATCCATGTCCGTGACCTCGCTCTTGTGCCACCTTCCAATCTCACTGGAGCAGCTCCTATTGGCCACACCCAGCTGGCAGGCAGGGGAGCCTGGGGCATTCTGACTGAAGAGGTCAGTCTCCTGGGCACAAAACAGGACAGAGAAAGACAGAAAGTGGATTCAGGAAAAGCAAGTGGAGAAATACCAGTATAATATAGCTTCTCTGTTTTCCTCAGCATGTAAAATGCCCATGTAAAAGATGGGGCAGATGAACTCAGAGGGTTTCAGTATCTGCCCAAGTTCGTAAGTGGCAAAGCTGGAGATTCAGATCCAGGCTTTGTGACTCCGGGGTCCGTTGTCTAAGGCACTCTCAATGTGATCTTCCGGGTCCTGCCCCGTCCGCTACATCAGACCCAGGTGATTTGAACTTTGCATGTTGTCCAAATGTATTATTTTCCTGTGACAAGCAGTTTGGAGACCAGAGTCTCTTTCTCAGGCCAGCTTTCTGTCCTAAGAAAGTAATTTCAGTCTTGGCACGGGGGCTCACGCCTGTAATTCCAGCGCTTTGGGAGGCCGAGGAGGATGGATCAGGAGGTCAGGAGATCCAGACCATCCTGGCTAACACGGTGAAACCCCGTCTCCACTAAAAATACAAAAAATTAGCCGGGCGTGGTGGCAGGTGCCTGTAGTCCCAGCTACTCGGGAGGCTGAGGCAGGAGAATGACGTGAACCCGGGAGGCAGAGCTTGCAGTGAGCCGAGATCACGCCACTGCACTCCAGCCTAGGCAACAGAGCAAGACTCCGTCTCAAAAA
>NW_012112808.1:7253809-7275357 GCF_000951035.1 Colobus angolensis palliatus | reverse complement strand
AAAAAAAAAAAAAAAATAGAAAAAAGAAAGTAATTTCAGCATATTGCCACACATTGTAGGTTACTCTGAAACTGTCAAACCACAGACTGGATTTGGGTTTCATCCGACACAGTGTAACATGGCTGCACTTAACTGTTGTCTTCCCGGGAGGACACTTTACATAAAATTCCCTCTCCCAATCCAGGCCACACTAGGTTCAATACCCGAAAGCCCTGTACATTGAGTATTAGCTTGGGAACTGTTTATGACTTCTGCTAAGCCAATGCTCTGACTGGGCCGAAACTTCACTGTTAAAGGCAGAGAAACACAGAGGGAATTATGCAAACAAAAAAGAGTTCATATATAACTTTTAACTTATTCCTGCCAAATCTTGCTCTCGGATTTAAAAGCATATAGTTGTTCTGTCTGATAACTTACACTGCCAGGACAATCCTAGTGCCTCTTTATGTCAATGTTTCAAGAGACTTGCTTCTTTGTGTAAACCACAGGAAACCTGGAAATATGTCACACAGCTTTTTTGTGGCAAATATACTTTAAAAAAAATTCAATAGGTTTTTGGGGAACAGGTAGTGTTTGGTTACATGATTAAGTTCTTTAGAGGTGATTTCTAAGATTTTGGTGCACCCGTCACCCGAGCAGTGTACACTGTATCCAATGTGTAGTCTTTTATCCCTCACCCCCCTCCCACCCTGTACCCTACGTCTCCGAAGTCCATTGTATCACTCTTAGGCCTCTGCGTCCTCATAGCTTAGCTCCCACTTATAAGTGAGAACATACGATGTTTGGTTTCTCCATTCCTGAGTTACTTCACTTAGAATAATAGTCTCCAATTCCTTCCAGGTTGCTGTAAATGCCATTATTTCCTTTGTTTTTATGGCCGAGTAGTATTTTCTTTATCCACTTGTTGATTGATGGGCATTTGGGCTGGTTCCATATTTTTGCAATTGCAAATTGTGCTGCTATAAACTTGAGTGTGCAAGTATCTTTTTCATATAATGACTTCTTTTCCTCTTGGTAGATACCCAGGAGTGGAATTGCTGGATCAAATGGTAGTTCTAATTTTAGTTCTTTAAGGAATCTCCACAATGTTTTTCATAGTGGTTGTACTAGTTTATTACATTCCCACCAAGAGTGTAAAAGTATACCCTTTTCACCACGTCTACACCAACATCTATTTTTTTTTAATTTTTTGATTACGGCCATTCTTGCAGGAGTAATGTGGTATCACATTGTGGTTTGGATTTGCATTTTCCTGATCATTAATGATGTTGAGCTTTTTTCCATATGCTTGTTGGCCATTTGTATCTTCTTTTGAGGACTGTCTATTCATATCCTTAGCCCACATTTGGATGGGATTGTTTGTTTTTTTCTGGCTGATTTGTTTAAGTTCTGTGTAGATTCTAGGTATTAGTCCTTTGTTGGATGTATAGATCGTGAAGATTTCCTCCCACTCTGTGGGTTGTCTGTTAACTCTGCTGATTATTTCTTTTGCTGTGCAGAAGCTTTTTAGTTTAATTAAGTCCCATATATTTATCTTTGTTTTTGTTGCATTTGCTTTTGGGTTCTTGGTCATGAAGTCTTTGCCTGAGCCAATGTCTAGAAGGGTTTCTCTGATGTTATCTTCTAGAATTTTTGTGGTTTTGGGTCTTAGATTTAAGTCTTTGCTCCACCTTGAGTTGATTTTTGTATAAGGTGAGAGATCAGGCAAATCTGATATTTGACTTTAATTTAGATCAAATGTCTACATTTTGAAGACATTTTAATTTTACCAATAATCTTTAAAATTGTCTTTATTTCCAGATTACTAAAGTCATGCAAATAAAACGCATTAAAGTTTCTGTTTTTCTGACAAAATATGATTTAAGTGCTTATTTTTTCTAAGCCAATTAGAGCTCTTTTATATATAAACATCACACACACAACACATAAATACATAGACAGACAGACAGAAGATCCAGTAGTTGCAAGGTTTTTCATTTGCCAGTGTCTTAATTGGATTACTGGCTTCAGGGTGGAGCCTTTGTAGGAACAGGGCCAGGAAAGCATGCAGCTTCTAGGGCCTAATAAAAATGTATTGTGGCAAATACATTTTTAAAACCTAACTCTGCCGAGTGCACTGGTGTGTGCCTATAGTCCCAGCTAGTCAAGAGGCTGAGACAGGAGGATCACTTGAGCCCAGGAATTCTGGGCTATAGTGCAATATGCCGATCGGGTGTTCGCACTAAGTGCGGCATCGATATGGTGACCTCCTGGGGGTGTGGGAGCATCAGGTTGCCTAAGGAGGGGTGAATATATGGAACAGGTAAGAACTCCCGTGCTGATCAGGAGTGGGATTGCATCTGTGAATAGCCATTGCACTCCAGCTTGGGCAACATAGAGAGATCTTGCCTCTTAAAAAAAAAAAAGACAAAACCTGGCTCTTTGGTGTGAAACATTTTGAGTGGCAACATAAATAATGATGACAGTGGATCAAAACCCATAAAATACGATAAATTCCTATAAGCCCATACTGATACAAATAAATAATTGAATAAATAAATAAACAGGGGAGAGGGAAGGCAATATAATCCCAATTAATAAATGTAGAAGGAATGATGCAATTGGAAAACTATCACTTGGCAAGACACGCAGTAATAGTTGTTCTAGACCAGAAACATCCATAGGAAAGCCGGATGCAGTGGCTCACACCTGGAATCCCAGCACTTTGGGGGGCTGAAGTGGGGGGTAATGCTTTAGCCTAGGAATTCAAGGCCAGCCTGGGCAACATAACAAGACCCCATCTCTACAAAAAATAAAAATAAAAAATTAACCAGGCTAGTGGCACATGCCTGTGGTCCTAGCTATTTGGGAGGCTGAGATAGGAGGATCACTTGAGCCTGGGAGGTTGAGGCTACAGCAAGCCATGATTACGCCACTACACTCCTGCCTGGGTGACAGAGTGAGACCCTGTCTCAAAAACAATAAAAATAGAAATAAATAAGCTGACTCTTTTACTAAATACCATCTCCCTATACATTTAAGACATGATTTGATGTAAGTGGATTTGCATAACTTAAATTCTGTTGCATTTCTGATACATTTCTGTTGTATTTCTGATATATTTCTGTTGCATTTCTGACACATTTCTGTTTGTCCATTCTGTACATGATCAGTCCCTTCATTTCACTTTGCTATATGAAAGCAGATTTTCAAACTATTCACATAGTAACATCTTGAAGTCTCTCTCCCTTTCTGATTCTCTAACATTTTCAGATAGGACCCTGCATTATTTTTTCCTTCTCATACTTCTCTCATCCTTCTCAATCAAAATAGTTGAATGGGTTAGTCAATGGGTGGATTAATAAAGCTACAGAATCACTCTCCAAGATTACACAATACATGATGTGCCCAAGGGAGAAAACCAGGGGGGCAGGTCTCAGGGGAAGCACTCTCAAGTAGCCTGAAGTAACAGATGCCACACATCTCCCCCAGCATCCACTGCAGACAGTCCCCTACAGTAATACCCACAGCTTCCTGAAATAGCTTCCTACATCTTTGTGCCCAAGGGCATTTTCTGGCATGGAAGGTGATTATCCAGCATGGGGCAGTTTGTAAGTGCTAGGAAGTTGGATTTAATGCACAAGGCATAAACTTCAGCCACTGAGGGAAAGAATTGGTGGATAAATATCCCAGCTTCCCTGCCCCTCAGGAGGGCAATAATGAGTTGTGTTCCACGCAGTTCCTTGAGGATCTCCAGTGGGATAGAGCTCCTGTTGCCCACGGGACAACCTGCTCATTGACACATCTTATATAGGGCTTCCCTGGTCACTTTCCCATTCCTCACTGTACTTCCTGCAATCATCTTCCAAATCAATTACCTGCACCTGAATCTGTAAGGCACACTGGGAAAAGGGGGGTCGTCCAATTGCACATAAACAAACATCTTAGGCTCTCTCTGTCTCCGATGGAACGGACCACTTCTAATCCCACGTTTTCTCTCACACTTCATAGCCCTTTGGGGACAGGCCATGGCATTTGATCTTGCCTACCTCCCCACTCCCTAAATTTTAGAAACAAGAATTTGGTTCTCTCTATGACCCTGGTCCAGCCTAGCTAAGCTGTCATAGGTATACACAGCTTAGATCCTTGATAAGTGCTCATGCTAGTAAACCCACTTGAGGGAGAACTAAAGAGCCACCCTGGACAGCCTTAGTGCCGGTGAACTCCTTAACTCCCCTAGAAAAAGAGTGAATACGGCATAACCATACAGTGCTCCTGTAGTTTAGCATGATCTGGTTATGCTTGATCAGCGTAAACTACAGGGGCACTTATCAAGGAGGTGGAGACACTAACTACCCTGTTGGAAGTTAGTCATGACACCTCCTCTCAGCAGGTGTTAATATGAATCTTAGTGTCCACCTAACTTCTCTATTAAGCTGGTTGAAAGTTTCAGTTTTTTAATGGACCTGTACAGGCTTGAAAAGGAAGATATTTTAACAAAGAAACTCAAAGATCTAGGACGGTAGTAAGTTATCAAGCTTTACCCTTATACTTACTTTGTTTTTTAAAAGAGAATTCTATTTAAGTTCTCGTATGTTTTATTTTAAATGATTTTTTTCCGAGTTATCAAAAGTAATACATGCTCATGTAATGAATCCACAGCCTTGAAAATAAATAAAAATCATTACCTGCATAAAATCCAGGTACACATTTTGGGGTTGTGTTTTCTTTCCTCTGCATTATGTAGAATTATAGATGCATTCATGTGCTGATAAAGTTATAAAATCTGTATCATATTGTACATACAATTTTCTCTTCTTTCTTCTTAAATCTAACATTATAATACTAACATTTCCCTTGTCTTGTTAGAGTTATAAATAATTTCAGTGGCTGCATGCATGATATTCCAAAGAATGAATATTCTATAATCTTATTTTCTTATTGCACACTTTAGTTATAATTTGTGATATCATTAAGTGGTGCTGTGATATCTACATATAAATAATGTTGTGATATCTATGCATGTATTTCAATTTTTTCAAGTTTTAAAAAAATTAAAAATACTTCCTAAGGATAGTTCCTACACAGAAAATTATAGGGACAAAGGATACAGATTTATTTGAATTTCTTATTAGAAAGGCTGTTCCAATTTATATTTGGATTAGTATTATATCAGCTTCTCATTCAACTATTAATTTTAAAGCCCTTTGCTAATTTAATGGGAAAAAATAGTATCTCAACTTTGTTTAATTTGTAATTCATTGCTGGTGAGATTTATTCTGTATTTCTTCCATCCGTTTTTTTGTTTATATCCTTTGTCTATTTTAAAATTATTTATCTATTTTTAATTGACAAATAATTGTGTCTATTTGGGGGTACGTGTGATGTTTTGATCTATGCATTCCTTGTTGGAAAGATTCACTCAAGCTAATTAATATATCCATTACCTCAACAACTTAGCATTTTTTTGTGCTTGAAGAGATCATTAAAAATCTATTATTTTAGCAATTTTAAACTATACATTTTTATTAATTGTGGTCACCAGGTAGTAAAATAGATCACTAAAACCTTTGCCCATTTTTCTATTGGAAATTTGGTGATTTTCTTATCAAGATGTTTAAGGTCAATGTACACTAGAAATAGACACATGTGGTCTATCATATCTATTGCAAATATTTTTCTAGTTTGTCATCAGACTTTAACTTACTGTGCTTTCAAACAAAGTTGCCCACATGTATTTCTAGTTTTAAAAAATGATTTGTTTATACATTTAATTCCTTACCATCTCCAGAATTTATTCTGCTATAAATGGTTTACTTCTATTTTTCTAATAAATTACTGTAGGTTTAACAACCATTTAGTTACATATTTCAGGCAAAAAGCACTAGAACTTTTGTTTTTGAAATTAGTAGCTGAAGTTGCATTGTGGTTTTGAAGTCCAAAACCAAAAAGAACTTGCAGATGCCCTTTGCTTCCTTAGAAGTGTTGATTCAGATTTTGGAAAGTGAATGATCAAAAAGTGTTTCAGGAAGCTTCAGTGCTTCCAAAGCACTAGCATTAAGGAGAGTGGAAAACACTAGCATTAAGGAGAGTGGAAGGGCCTGTCTGTGTCTCTGGGTAAGTAGAGATGACTTAGGGCTTTGGTCGGGGGATTTTCTGTGAGTGCATGAAAACTCCTAAGCAGGGTGGCATTCAAACGCCACTTCCTCTGCATCCTTTCCATAGATCTGTGGTCACAATTCTGGCGAGAGGTTAGTGAATGGAGGAAGCCCTTTTATCAGGCAATTTTCTAACACAGAAGTGTTTGCCCTTCCTGAAATGAAGTGATGATATATTTGTGTAAAAGAGGAAGCAGCAGCAGGATAACTGAACGTCTGTCACTCCTCTCTGGCAGGTTTTAGATGCTTCAGCAAGAAGATACAATTAAAAACATTTCTCACACAAAAATCTCCCTAGCCCACCAACTTGGAGGTAGCTGGTATCAGAAAATGTGTTTTCCTGGCATTCACTACAGCCAATGGTGGCATTTAAGTAGTTTGTGAAGAGCTGGATTTGACTGGTCATTTGTTCTCCTATTGCAGAGGCCTTTTGTGGCTTTTTGCTCCCCATCACAGTCATTCACCGTATTTTGCGACAGTCCCCGATTCTCCTTTAGGGACTTCTTATCCCCTACCCACTCACATGTGTCTTGGTCTTTCTCCATCACCTGCCACAGTGACTGGCAGGGGTCCTGTGAAGGTCAACCCAGTTTTCTTGTTTGAGCCCCTAAACTGCCTGGCCATCCTGCCATATGAAGAGCCCAGGGGTGAGTCAGCTACAGAAAGGCCCAGTAGGAGCTCAGCCTTAAACCCGAAAGCCAAGTTCATTCCTGGACATCTCAGTTGCATGAATTAATACATTTCCTTTTCTCTTTTACAGCAGCTTAAGTTGGCCTTTCTCTGGGTTATATATTTTTTTTAAGTCCTTTTTTTTTCTCTGAGATGTAGTCTCTCTCTGTTACCCAGGCTGGAGTATAGTGGCATGATCTCGGCTCACTGCAACCTCTGCCTCTTGGGTTCAAGTGATTCTCCTGCCTCAGCCTCCCGAGTAGCTGAGATTACAGGTGCGCACCACCATGCCCAGATAATTTTTTGAATGTTTTTTAGTAGAGATGGTGTTTTGCCATGTTGGCCAGACTGGTCTTGAACTCCTGACCACAGGTAATCTGCCTGCCTCAGCCTCGCAAAGCACTGGGATTACAGGCATGAGCCACAGTGCCAGACCTATAAAATCTTAACTGATAGAGTTACTCTGTTTTACTCCTCATACACACTAGCAATTTTACTTCCTCCTTGCAACGAAAGGTATTGCTTTATAAAGGTTTTGCTTTATCTCATTGTTTTACCCTTGGATTATTGAGAATAGGCTTTTTTTGTTTGTTTGTTTTGAGACAGGGTCTTGCTCTGTTGTCCAGGCTGGAGTGCAGTGGTGCAACACAGCTCATGGCAGCCTTGACCTCCAGGGTTCAGGCAATCCTACGACCTCAGCCTCCTGAGGAGCTGGGACTACAGGCGTGCATCACCACATCTGGCTACTTTTTAAACTTTTTGTAGAAATGAGGTCTCATTATGTTGCCCAGGCTGGTCTCAAATTCCTGGGCTCGAGCAATCCTCCTGCCTTGGCCTCCCGAAGTACTGGAATTACAGGTATCAGCCACCACACCTGGCCGAGAATGGTCCCTATGCAGGCCCATTTGAGATGAACGGGTGATGCCAGAAGTGCCCTTGTACTGATGCCCCCACCACCAAGCACTCTCCCAACCCAGGCTCAGCTTCGTCTCCACCCCTGTTCAGTCTACTCCTGGGATCTCCAGGTTTAATACTTTAGGGAAACTTCCCTTTGCCTGCACTCAGAGGCGGACTTGGAAAAATTCTGCAGGTCAACCCTTGCACAGACATAAGAGTGAGTCTCCTACTTCCCTTCAAATCTTGTGCCCTAGGTGCCTCCCTTGCCTTGCTCAAAGCCAGACCCTGGCCGTCTCGGAGGGGAACCAATTTTCTTTCTGTAGCCTCACACTGGGGTTTTGCCCTGGGATTTCACCTGTCACTGGGGTTTCATAGCAGAGGGTTTGATCCTCTGCTAAGAATCACACTCAGTCATGTCAGAACCTAGTGCTTTTGCTAGAGAAAAAGTATCATTTGAATTTAGGTTCTGAAAGCATCCATGCTGGCAGCTCCTCACCTATCTTTTCTTATTGTTTTGCTCTGAAGCAGAAGAACCAGGATCGTTTCTCATTCCAAGCCACCCAAAAAGAGCTGATAATTTTTGTCTTTTTTCTTTTCCGGAAGAATATGGATGTATTTTGCCTCCTTCTTCTAACTTATTTGATCTTCTGATGGCCTTTATCTCTGCATGGGGGAACAAAGCCTTTCTGTATATAAATCCATGAAAGTAGTAACAGTAACTCACACATGATAGGCTTTATGAATTTTAGTTGTTAGTATTTTTTACACCTTATTTCTATTGAGTAGTTAAGACAGACTGTTGATTACTATTGATAGAAGTACCTGAGGTTCTCATACATATTTTAAAACACTTTGAGATTTTTAAAGTAGAGGGAACATCAAAAAGAGAAAATCTTTTATTATTATTCAGGGTATCACCTCTGAACAGCAGCAGTTGTTATGGCCTTGATTAGGTAATCAGTGCCTGCACAACCGCTGAATCATAGCCCTCATTCCTCTTAATGGAAACTCACATGGTCATTGTGTTCACTTTCTATTTTTGAAATATACCTTCATGGGTGGAATTTTTGGTGAGGAAGTGAGGGAAAACGGGCTATCTGATTCAGAAATCTTGCGTGCAATCACATCAATCTGGTGAAAATAATTTTTTTTGCTCTAAGTCAACTGATTGGAGGTGAGAAAGGAATAATAGTCATTTTATCTAATTTCCAGCAAGAATAATAAAGAGATAAAAAGGAATCAAATAAGCCAAATTAATCTGCCGTTATTTTAATCAAGAAGACAGAGCAAGCCAGATCCTGAGTCACCTTCCTCCCAACTATTTTTATTGACTTGAAATAACAAAGGATGGAAGCCTGAAATGACCCAGATCACTTTTCTCGGTTTTAGTGCCCAGTGGATAAAGCATATCCTGGAATTCTCCGAGGTGGGGACTGTTTATGTAAGTCACTATTCTGAAAATGGATTTTTTTTTTTTTTAAGTTGGGGAGAAAGAAAAAAAACCTAAAGTCAGCGAAACACTTTCTGTTGCCCACAGATTAAACAACACTTTTTAAAAATTGATGGTTTTGCTAACTTTGCAGAAAACAAATTCTATGTTTCTTTAGTATGTGCTTCTTGGAGGCATCAGTCACTCCAGCATGCTTGACAGAAACTTTTAACAAGTGAAAACAATAAAGCAGAGCCAGAAAAGGGTTGTATCTGGGGTGATTCAAAGCCAGAGTGTATTCAGGCATTTTTAAATTATGAACAATGCATTTTGGACATACAAGGAAGTACAGACATGATGAAATCAACACCCATCAAACAATTACATTCCCCAGGTTCAAGCAATTCTCATGCCTCAGCCTCCTGAGTAGCTGGGATTACAGGTGTGCGCCACCACACCTGGCTAGTGTTTTTTGTATTTTTAGTAGAGACACAGTTGAGCTTTTATACAGATTGGCTGCACTGAAAAATCAGAGGTTTAATCGAATATGGTAAAATCATATGCCCCCACTTTTTTTAAAGCTTCATCTAGGAATTGAAGACCAACTGACACCTAGGACACTGCATTTAGAGCTAGAAATTACATGAAAATTCATCCAGGCCAGAAAACTTACGGTTTAGATGACTTCAAGTCTCTAAAGCTAATTAATAACCAGGCTAGGTCAGAAGCTCAGGCGCCTCCTAGGATAATGTTCAACTAACCATATTATTTGCTGGCCTGAAAATTTCAGTGGACACTCAATATTTGGTGAAAGCGGGAAGGATAGGGAACTAATTTTTTATAATGATGGTTCTCAAGGAACCACACTTACCAATATTCATGTCCTTGGATTGTTCCCCGCTTCTTGAATCTGGGATGATTCTGTGACCTTCTTTAACCAATAGATCATGGAGGAAGTGACAGGGTGCCATTTCCAATTCGAAGCCTTAAAAAGACCTGGCAGCTTTCATTTTTGTATTTTAGAAGAAGCCAGCCACCATGTAAGAAGTTTGAGTATCCAGAGACTGCCTCCCTCTGAGATGTCTCATCTCGCCATGTGGAGAGGCCAACCAGAAAGGAAGTGAGGCCACTGGCTAACAGCCCCAGCTGAGCTTCAAGCCAACAGTCAGCACCAGCTTGCCAGCCATGTTAGTGAGGCCATCTTTCAAACTGATTCTTCAGCCTTAGTCAAACATCAGCCATGTAAAGCTGATATGAACTGTCCCAGCCAAGCCTTGCAAATTGCAGGATTGTGAGCAAATAAACAAAACATTTTTTCAGCCACTAAGATTGGAAATAGTTTGTTACATAGCAATAAGTAGGTGAAACACAGAGGGTATCAGCTTGTGGCTTCAGGCATCTGAAATGAAAAACAAACAAACAAACAAAAAAAAAACAAAAAAACCCACCAAAACACTAATCTCCTTAGTAACTTATCTCTAACATCCTTCCAATTCTAACATTCTTTAAGCCTGTGACTCCTTGGCTCATTCCTTTTAATATCAGACTAGCCTTGTGTCTACATGATCAAATGATTTTAGTTTACAGAAAGTTGACTGGCCTGACAGGGATTGCTTTTCCCACCAATAAGTAGGAAGGCAGCTGGCAAGGGGGAGGAAGAATGGTCTTCCAGAGGTAGAGGCAGACAGTAGAAGAAGCCCCAATAGTTCAGGTGCTGGCAGCGAGGAAAGAAAACCCAAAGTTTGTCTCCATTGAGGATAGTGAGGGTATGTATAGAGTAATAAACAGAATATCCATAGGAAAAGCACCAGACATGCTTGAAACAGGCAGGCCAGAAATTAACTTGAGAAATAGACTTCTGATTCATCTAGTCGAACAAAAAGCACTTAAAAATATACTGGGCCAACCTTGTTAACATAGTGGGACCCCATCTCTACAAAAAAGAAAAATGAAAAAGGTAGCCAGGTATAGTGGCGCACCTATAGTCCCAGCTAGGAAGGAGATTGAGGTGGGAGGATCACTTGAACTCAGCAATTCAAAGTTGCGGTGAGCTATGATCATACCACTAAACTCCATCCTGGGTGACAGAGTGAGACCCCATCTCTAAAACAAACAAAAAACCCCTTTGTTAAAGTTCAACTGATTGAAGCATGAAAAAAGGGTAATGGGACATCAGATCATGTCAAGTCTTGTTGGTCATTGTAAGGACTTTGGCTTTTTTTTTTTTTTAATTGACACAAAATAATTGTGCATGTTTATGTGGTACATAGAGATGTTTCAATACACATATTTATGGTTATCAGATCAGAGTAATTAGCATATCCATCATTTTAAACATTTATTTTTTCTTTGTGTTGGGGACATTCCATATACTCCTTCTAGCTATTTGGAACTATCTAATATATTATTGTTAACTATAGTCATCCTACAGCACCATAGAACACGAGAATTTATCCTTGCTATCTAGCTGTAATTTTGTCCGCTCCAGCAAATCTCTCCCTATCCCCCCTTCCCTCTGTCCTTCCAGCCTCCAATATCCTCTGTTCTACTTTTTGCTTCTATGAGATCTTTTTTTTAGCTTCCACATATGAGTGAGAACATACGATGTTTAACTTTCTGTGCCCGACTTATTTCACTTAACGTCGTGTTCCCCAGTTCCATCCCTGTGGCCATGAATGCCTGGAGTTCATTCTTTCTATGGCTAAATAGTATTCTATTCTTTATCCAGTCGCCTTCTTCAAGAGCCTTTCCTACTCTCTCTGAACTGGTCTATCTTGACTTCCAGCTTCCAGAGGACAAACTGAGGCATATGTTTACATCCTTCCTGCTTTTCCAAGTGTCTGTTCTGGTTTGTCTTTTTACCTGCCTTATGTGAGCTGGATGACCTTGTGCCAACCATACAGCTTTTCTGAGTGTAGGTGAAATAAGTGCATGGAACTGCTTTAAAAAATGGTATTCAGATGTGATGGCATTTTCCAGCCGTCCTAATGAGGCCAGAAGCATCATGGCAGAGCCAGGCAAGTGGTTTCCTCCCTAGTTCTGGGAACAGCCAGTCACTAACCAGCTTTGGTTACTTTTTCTCTTTACAATGAAGGACTACATCTGTCAGTTGCATTCCACTCTCAAAACCTTTTGTGATTCCAGAATGTTCTTCCTAATACTCTTGACAATTATGTAAAATCATTTAACCTAGGCTATATCATGACCAGTGTTGGCATGGGGTAGGGTAGAATTACACAGGCAAAGCAAATGAGGGGCTTTCCTTTTTTCTTTTTTTAAGAGACAGGTCTCACTTTGTTGTCCAGGCTGGAGTAAAGTGACATGATGATAGCTCACTGAAGCTTTGAATTCCTGGGCTCAAGTGATCATCCCTGCCTCAGCCTCCCGAAGTGTTGGGATTAAAGGTGAGAGCCACCAGGCCCGGCTTTGGCCAGCTTTCTTCCCATTTATGGTCCAGAAAGAGGGGATATTTCACTTCACATAATGGGGCATCAGTGAAAGCGCTCCTCCTTGCCAAAGAGTGCACATAACAAAAGTGGAGAATCAAGGGTTCTGGGTCGTTGTTTTGACTTGTTCGGATGGTGTCCAGTGTGAGCTATGCAGAACCACAGGAAACCACAGCTGTGTAAATCCTTCTCATTCAACACATTTAAAAATCAAGTGAGCACACAAATGAGTAATCTTAGCAAACAGAAATGGTCTTGTTCTAATTTTCTGGAGAGTGGAGAAAAAAGCCTATGTATTGAACATTTTTGTGCCACATATTGTGTTCAATTCTTTTTATGCTCATTTACTTCTTAGGTAGAATACATAACCCAATGCAGGCTTATCTCCATTTTATAGATGAGGAAAACTGAGCCTTTGAGAGTCTTGGAGAATTCAGTCACCCATTGAAGACTGCACAGGTAGAAATTCGGAAAGACTGGGAATTGGAGCCTTTGGGTCTGCTGTCATCCTATCCTGCCTTCCACACATTCCAGGGAAGTTCACTTGTCTCTTCCCATTTTGGCATTATCGCCTTTTGTGATCGTTTGGCCCTGCTGTTCTTTCTGTTTTCACAGGGGTTCAAGAACACATACACATTTCTGTAACCCATAGTATGCGAAATACAGCCACAAGCACAAACCTGGGTGATAACCACACAAACCAATCTGCTTCTGGTGAGCCTCACACAGCCCATTGCATCTCACCTCCTTGCTTTGACCTTGGGTGCATTCAGCTCCTTTCCCCCAATTCAGGTGTCACCTCCACCAGGAAGCTTTCTCTGAGCTCCCCCCTTATTCCCACTGCCCAGTTCTCCCTGGTCTCTCCTATACTGCCCAGTACATGCTGCTATTTTTAATTACTATTATCTAGTTAGGTGTCTGTCTCCTACACCGGCCTGTGAGTTCTCTGAGGTAAGGGCTGTGACTGTCTCCTCTATTAGACTGTGGTGTCTCTGGGGCTTGGGGCCATATTCTTATGATCTGTATAACTTCATTGCCATGCATGAAACTAGCACAGGGTAGGGACTCAAGACTATTGACTGAATCAAAAAGATTGCCAAGAAGGACAATAAAAAGTGATAAATATTAGGGTGGTTTACAAAGGGAAAGCTCAATTCAGAGAAAAGAAGAAAAATAAGAACAGACAAAGAATAATATAAAGAGAAAAGTTCCTGAAGGCCAGTGTTTTGAAGACGTCAAGGGAATGTCTTAGTGATGCTCTGTGACATATGAATTCTTAAATTCTTAAAAATACGATCCAAGTCTTTCCAAGTATTTACTATGATGAGTCTAATATTTGCATAATTCATATATACCCTATACACCCTAAGTATCAGTAACATCAGGGGTTTCCCGGTTAAAATTCAGGAAAAAACTATCAAATATAATTCTTGCTCAAGGATTTACTGAAAGGAGTAAACTATGTATTTCAATCATCTTACTAAATTACAAGATCTTAATTATAAATCAGCCCAGTTAAGTGGACAATTCCCATGTTCCAGGACAGATATTAATTTATGTCAAGTGAATGATAAATAATGAGGATTCTATTCTCTTTATTCCTTTGTGGAAGATGTATTGATTTGTAATTGTTGTTATTTTAGCTATTCAGCATCCAAAAGCCCTTCCTCCAACAAAACTCCCCATTTTTTGGGGGTGGGGGATTTCCTAGCCTGTATAGTTCTGCTTGGAGGTGGTGCCCACCTCCTACTACAAAGGGATCTAGCACTTCAGATTTTCTGTCCCATGGCAGCCAACAGGGTGAACGTATAAACTGGGCATCTGACCAAGGTTTAGCCAACCGGTCATTCTCTGTTGAAACTTTGAATTTGAGGATGTGAGGGATGGTTAGGGGTCCTTTGTTGTTATGAAAACTATGAAAAATACTACACAGCACATTCTGTAACCTGTCCGGGCCACCTGGAGCTTGCTGAGTTTCTACTTTTCTAATTATTGGTTCTCCAATCTCCCATTGATTTTGTGAGCCTGACATTCTTCCAATGAATTGTCTTTCACTTAAAAAGTCAATTTATGTCGCTTACAACTAAGGATTCTGTCTGAAACACCAGGTAAAAAGAGTCTCAGTTTAAGACATATATGTGGATTCATATTTGGATTAGTAAAAAATTTGTATTATTGTATTATGTTTCCCAACAATTACTATGTTTCCCAAGAGTTACTTTGAGATTTTTTTTCTAGAAAATTATAGGAATTACCAAATAAAACAAACTGTGTGATGAATGTCTCCATTTTGAACGAATAGTTTTTGTTGACATTCCATTATCTGTTTTTGTTTTTAGAAAATCTAACTCTCAGTTCTAAATCAAGGAGAACATCTTATCTAATATTAAACCTAACAGTGGCACCTTGTCTACCAGGGACAGTGTGAGGTAATGAACAAACTTTTGCAGGCTCCTCACCTTGTGTAACTTCATCTCTCTCTAGACTTTGTGAATCGTCTTCTATTCAGTCTTATTTACTGCTTAGACAGTTTCCACGATTCCTGATTTTCCCAACATTATCGTTCAAAGATATGTTTTTTTTTTACTTATAAATGTTCTCATGGCATGTACCCTTGGGGTTATATTTTTCTAATGTTGATGTATATCCATGATTCAGTGCTGATCTATTGATACTGCTCTGATGATTAAAAAATGAAAATATATCCAAAGCAGATGACATTGTGGTTGAAATGTACAGCTGTGAATACATCTGCTTGAATAAATTTAGAAAAATGATTGGTTTTCTTTTCCCTCAGGCATTACTCTGTTACCAGGCATCCATCAGACATGTCAAAATGGCTAGTACATTTTCAAAAACTTTTAAAAGTCTGCCTTAAGTGATATTCTCATATAAAATGATTTATAGTCAAGTTTAAAGTATTAAATTTTCTTGCTTGACAGATATTTGGAAAGAAGAAAAAACTAGTAGTTTCCTGTTATAAAATAAACTAATAGGAGATATTTTTGGAGATAAAATGTATTTTAAGTGTATACAGATATAGCACCATCTGGAAAACAGACATTAGGGTCTCATTCTTTTTTTTTGAGATGGAGTTTCCCTGTTGTTGCCCAGGCTGGAATGCAATGGTGCAATCTTGGCTCACTGCAACCTCTGCCTCCTGGGTTCAAGTGATTCTCCTGCCTCAGCCTCTCAAGTAGCTGGGATTACAGGCATGCGCCACCATACCTGGCTAATTTTGTATTTTTATTCGAGATGGAGTTTCTCTGTGTTGATTAGGCTGGTCTCTAACTCCTGACCGCAGGTGATCCGCCCACCTCAGCCTCCAAAAGTGCTGGGATTACAGGCGTGAGCGACGGTGCCCAGTCAAGGGTATCATTCTTATGAAGTGTTATTGTTCTTTCTTTCTTAGGAATTTTAGGTAGGTATATACTCTCAGAACACAACATAGATATTGAGGAGATGTTAGGTCAAAATTTCAGGGTGAAGCTGATACAAGAAAAAACCTTGAATTTATTGGACTATAGTTTCTGTTTTATAGAAAACAAGGACCAAATGCTCACATCTCTAGTTACAGTGCTTTGGGAGGCTGAGGTGGGAGGCTCACTGGAGCCCAGGATTTTGAGGCTGCAGTGAGCTACAATCATGCCACTACACGCTAGCGTGGGTGACAGAGGGAGGCCTTATTTAAAATAGAAAAGAAAAAGCAAAAAGAAAATCAGATTGCAAAGTGGCATCCAGATGAGGACACAGCATGCATGACATCCTAAAAGATCTTGCTCCTAAGGACAGACACAATGAGCTTACCCAATAGGAAAATTTGTGGCTAAAAATGGAATTTTCCCACACACTCAAATTAACATAATATTCATGATAATTGGGATTAACATGCAAGCACAAGATATTTTTGTCAGTCTGAAAAAGTAAATCCTTCCAAGCTAAAAAAACTCTCTGATGAAAGAAAAATCGAAAAATAAAATGCAGCAACTTTTAATGTATTTTTGAAATTTATTTTTTATTCTGAATTATACAGAATCAAAACTCCACACAAGCATTGTTTATAAGATCCATAATGTTATATTATTATTATTATTATTATTATTATTATTTTTGAGACGGAGCCTCACCCTATCCCCCAGACTGGATTGCAGTGGCGCAATCTCAGCTCACTGCAACTTCCACCTTCTGGGTTCAAGCGATTCTCCTGCCTCAGTCTCCTGAGTAGCTGGGATCATAGGCATGCACCACCATGCCCGGCTACTTTTTGTATTTTTAGTAGAGACAGGGTTTCATCATGTTGGGCAGGTTGGTCTTGAACTCCTAACCTCAAGTTCTCTGTCTGCCTCGGCCTCCCAAAATGTTATATTTTTATAACTTCTTTGCTTTTTTAAAATAACTGATATGCTTACATAACAGCTTTCTTTAAATCTGAGTTAAGAAAATTTGTCAGTACATCATTGTTTTATTTTTCCTAACTATAATTAATTAGTTGTAAGGACAATTACAACAATTAATACTTGACAGAATTTTGATGCTTGATACCTGAATATTGAGTAGCATCCAATTAAAATATCAGTGTGGTTTTCATGCACCAAAGAAAATGTTTTATTCAAGTTCCCAAAACAAACCTGAGGAGTTACGTTGGGTTTGAATTCAATAAAAAAGGCCAAGTTAAAATATGAAAACAAATAGTTTTCATTTGGTGGGAGCTGAAATCAAAGTATGCATTTGTATACATTCTACTCAATCATCTGTCTCATGGCATTTTCCAAATTTTTGTTTATTTGTTTTAGAATAGGGTCTTGCTCTGTCACCCAGGCTGGAGTGTAGTGGCACGATCTCAACTCACTGCAACCTCCTGGGTTCAATCGATTCTTCTGCCTCAGCCTCCCAACTAGCTGGGACTACAGGTGCGCATCACCAAGACTGGCTAATTTCTTTTGTAATTTTTTGTAGAGATGGGGTTTCACCATGTTGCCCAGGCTGGTGTCTAACTCCTGAGCTCAAAGCAATCTGCCTGTCTAGGCCTCCCAAAATGTTGTGATTACAGACATGAGCTATGGCGCCCGGCCCCAGCCCCAAATTTTTAAGGGTCTACCAAACCAAACCCTTCTCTGCCTTCACTGCATTTGGTTTGCTTTCCCCTTTCTTTTATCTTGCCATTTGCCTTTGGTTAATCCATATTGGGTACTGTCCATTCTGGTCTAGAAGTCTTTTTGTTTCTCTTAATCTCAGTTTCCATTTTCATGTCATCTTTTTCATCTTTTATCTGACATTGTATTTTCTTTCTTTCTTTTCTTTTCTCCTCTCTCTCTCTTTCTTCCTTTTTTGAGACAGGATCACTCAGGCTGGAGTGCAGTGGCGCCATCATTGTTCACTGCAGCCTTGAACTCCTGGGCTCAGGTGATCCTCCTTCTTCAGACTTCTGGTAACTGGGACTACAGGAGCACACCACCACACCCCGTTAATTCTCTTAACTTTTTGTAGAGACAGGGTCTTGCCATGTTGCCCAGGCTGGTCTCCAACTCCCAGCCTCAAGAAATCCTCCCACCTTGGCCTCCTAAACTGCTGGGATTACGGGCCTGAACCACTGCACCCAGCCCATGTCAATGTTTGGGCACCACCACAGTAGCTATCTTGAACATCTTTCATTAAGACATCACTGTCTACTTGGAGAATATTTTTAAGCCTGCTAAGCTCCTCTGGGACATTCTTTTTTCTCTTTTCAGGCTGCATCTTTCTTCTCCACTCACTCTGTATGCTTTTAGCCATGTTTTACCTGAGAAACTCACAAACACACATGCCACAAGATCTTTTAATTTATTTTTATATATATTTTTTATTTTTTTAGAGACAAGATTTTTGCTCTGTCACCCAGGCTGGAGTGCAGTGGCATGATCATACCTTAATGCACCGTCAAAGTCCTGGACTCAAGTGATCCTCCCACCTCAGCCTCTCAAGTAACTAGCGCTACAGGTGCATGCTACCTTGCCCAATTAATTTTTCGTCTTTTTGTACAGATGGAGCCTTGCTGAGTTGTCCAGGCTGGTCTTGAATTCCTGGTTTCAAGTGATCTCCTGCGTCAGGCTTCCAAAGTGCTAGGATTACAGACATGAGCCACTGTGCCTCATCCAGTAACTTTTAGGTTATCTGGAAACCACAGTGCTTAAAGTTCTATGCATCTAGAATGATTCCAATTATTGAAGTTAAAAAGGCAAACAAATTGTCTGTGATAGCAGAGCAGTGATTGAGTGTTTGGGAAAGAGATGGTTGACATTAGATGGGGAGGACCTACCAGGCATTTCTCCCTTGTTGCAAGTAGTAACAACAATTTAGAAAAAGATAGAGGGGGTTGGAGTGGGGAGGGGAAGGACAAATTGTGGTTTCATAAATGATGAGTAATTTGCTTAAGCAGACAGGAGGCCCAAGGCATATTTCAGAAAAAGTTCTAGGAAAAGAAGAGTAGAATTTTAAAATTTAGGTGCATAAAAATTTAATTAATTTGAAAACATTGTACTGAACACATTCCCTAATTACAATACTGAGATATGAATGAGCAAGTAAGTGAATGAATTTATTCATTCAACAATTATTGATTGAGTGTTGACTCTGGTGCTGTGATGGGCACAAGCCTGGCAACAATGAATTGTAGAGTTGTTTGACAAATATTTAATCTCAAAGATTATCCAGGTTGCAGTTGTCACATAGGGCCTTAAAAGACCAATTTTCAGTACAATAGAAAAGAATGGGAAATTGCAAAACTGTGGTCATCACAATTTAGCCATAGCAATAACTCTTCATTGGTGTGAATTTATACGCAAAAACAAAACATCTGAAATTTTACTCCAGACAACATCAGGTATTGATGAGTTTAGTGATGAATAAATTGAAGATTTGATGAATGAATTGAGGCCTTCTTGAGCTCTCATCCCATTTTGCTTACTTTGTCATGTTTACTGTTTTCCTGAACAATCAAATCCAATTTGGTGTTATCAGGAAAGCATGATACTTCTCTGGTATGTGATGAAGACAGAAGATGACAAATCTTTGCACTGTCCTGTGGTTAGGAACTTTTTTCTTTTTCTTTGTTACTTGCTTTTTTATTTTGAGACAGGGTCTTGCTCAGTGCCCCAGGCTGGTGTGCAGTGGTGGGATCATGGCTCACTGCACCTCAGGCTCAAGCAAGCCACCTGCCTCAGCCTCCCGAGTAGCTAATTTTTTTAATTTTTTATATTTTTTGTAGAGATAGGGGTCTCATTATATTACCCAGTCTGGTCTTCAACTCCTGAGCTCAAATGATCCTCCTACCTCAGTCTCTCAAAGTGTTGGTGTGAGTCACTGCGCCTGGCTGATTAGGATCTTAAAGTACACACCCAGTTCAAGTTAAGTTTCCAACTTGTTACTGAGAAGAGATTTTAGCCAGATGAAAGTCTGTTGAAATCAACAATGGTATAAGAAATGTCCTCTGCTTGAAATATTTACCCAGTAAATTTAAAAAGTCTTTTGAGGCCAGGCGAGGTGGCTCACACCTGTAATCCCAGCACTTTGGGAGGCTGAGGTGGGTGGATCATGAGGTCAGGAGATTGAGACCATCCTGGCTAACATGGTGAAACCCTGTCTCTACTAAAAATACAAAAAAAAAAAAAAAAAAAAAAAATTAGCCAGGCGCGGTGGCAGCCACCTGTAGTCCCAGCTACCCAGGAGGCTGAGGCAGGAGAACGGCGTGAAACCGGGAGGTGGAGCTTGCAGTGAGCCGAGATTATGCCACTGCACTCCAGCCACAGAACAAGACTACGTCTCAAAAGAATAAATAAATAAAATAAAGTCTTTTGAATATAATTATAAATTCCCGAATTTTTATTTATGTATGTATTACATTTAAAAATTTTATTTTATGGAGAGACAGGGTCTTCCTATGTTGTCCAGTTCAGTCTCAAACTCCTGGGCTCAAGTGATCTTCTTGCTTCAACCTCCCAAAGTGTTGGGTTTACTGGTGTGAGCCATCATGCCAGGACTGAATTTTTATTTACGATAAATCACAGTCATTATTCTTTTTGACGATCAAATTATCCCACATTTGGCTATAGACTCCTTTGTTTTGAGTCTTTCCCATTGACCTTTGAGTACAGTTTTATGTATTCCCTATATTTTCCTTGCTTCAGACCTGGAATCAGCCATTTTTCTGAAGAACTCTGATTATGGCTGTGTGTGGTGGCTCACGCCTGTAATCCTAGCATTTTGGGAGGCCAAGGTGTGCAGATTGCTTGAGTCAAGGAGTTCGAGACCAATCTGGGCAACATGACAAAACCCTCTCTCTATTTTAAAAAAAAATTAATTCATTAAAAAAAAAAAAAGAACCGTGATTACTTAGGATGGAGAATGGTATTTGAAAACCAATATCTCATTACCACTGGGGATGATTGCTTCTAGGCACTTACAGAGACCAGAAGAACCAGAACACACAGCAGATTTTTTTTTTTAAGGAAATAGGCAAACTGATTCTAAACATTATATGAAACTGCAGAGGACCTAGATAACCAAAATAATCTTGAACAAAGATAATATACATTACCTGAAATCAAGACTTTCAATAAAGCTTAAGACAGTGGGGTAATGGTCTAGGGTTAAACAACTGTATCAATGAAACAGAACCCCTGGGAATCCAGAAGTAGATACATACATGGTTGATTGATAACTGATCAACGTTCCAAGTTAATTCAATATGGGAAAGAAAGTCTTTCTCTAGGCCAGGCGCAGTGACTCACACCTATAATCCCAGCACTTCGGAAGACCGAGGTGGGCGGATCATGAGGTCAGGAGATTGAGACCATCCTGGCTAACATGGTGAAACTCCATCTCTACTAAAAATACAAAAATTAGCTGGGTATGGTGATGGACGCCTGTAGTCCCAGCTACTCGGGAGGCTGAGGCAGGAGAATGGTGTGAACCCAGGAGGCGGAGCTTGCAGTG
>NW_012112808.1:7238945-7253209 GCF_000951035.1 Colobus angolensis palliatus | reverse complement strand
CCATCTTGGCTCACTGCAACCTCTGACTTCCTGGTTCAAATGATTCTCCTGCCTCAGCCTCCCCAGTAGCTAGGATTACAGGCATGCACCACCATACCCAGCTAATTTTTGTATTTGTAGTAGAGACAGGATTTCACCATGTTGCCCGGCATAGTCTCAATCTCCTGACATCATGATCCACCTACCTTGGCCTCCGAAAGTGCTGGGATTACAGGTGTGAGCCACCATGCCCGGCCAACACGTGTGTATTTTCAAACTGTGAGTTCAAATAGATATTTGAAGTAAAATCTAGTATTACAGAGTTTTCACATTTTCTTTGATGTGATATTTTTGTATCTCCTTTCTCTTACTCTGAAAATCTTGGTTCTTAATAGTAATTATTAATTCTTTGCAGATCTTTTTGCCCTTAGAATATATCCCTCCAAGGAGGTACAATCAGAATACTGTTTTCAAAAATCTCATGAGATAATTATTTTCTCTATATAGTTATGCTACTAATAACATATATGGTTGAGTTTATTTTTTCATTTATTTTTGATTTTCAGGTTTGTCTTTTTCTATTTTAATTTTTGAATATGTAAAACATTTCTATGGTTCAAAAGTGAAAAAAATATATAAAAAGGTATACTCAGAGAGGACCCTGTTTTATTCCTTTCCACCTCATCCTCCATCCCACTTAGGTAGGAATTAATGTTAGCTTTTTATTTATCCTTCCAGTGTTTCTTTTTGAGAAAAATAGTTTTAATATTCTGCTCCTTTTATATTTAACAATGTATCTGGAAAATTGTGTCAAATCAGTACACAGGAAATTTTCTCATTATTTTTAAACAGCTGCATAGTACTCCATAGTGCTACACTGTGTTTTTGAACTAGATTAAATTAGCCACTTATAGAAGTATGTGTATATAAACACCTTATTAGACAATCACAGGGTTCTCTCTGGTATCTGGTAGTTCTTGTTTTCTAGGGTGGCTGCAACAGATTACCAAAAATTGGGTGACTTAAAAACAACAGAAATTTATTTTCTCACAGTTCTGGAATCCTGAAGTCTGAAATTAAGGTGTTGGGCTTCCTCTGGAAGACTCCAGGGGGGAATCCTTTCTTGTCTCTTCCAGTTTCTCTGGGCTATAAGGGTCTTTTTGTTTGTGGCTCCATAACTTCAATCTCTACCTTGGCCTTCATGTGGCCTTCTCCTTTGTTTCTATGTTTTCACTTCTTTTGTTTCTTACAAGGACATTTTTCATTGGGTTAGGGTCTACCCAGATAACCGAAGATCTTATTATATCTGCAAAGATCCTTTTACCAATTAAAGTCTCAGTCACAGTTTTCAGGGATTAGGACATAGGCATATCTTTTTTGGGGGAAGGGTGGGCACTGTTCAGCCCACTACTTTGGCTATTATAAATAGTACTGAAAGGAATACGCTTCCACGCATGGTTTTATATTTATTTCTCCATAGAGTTATGCTACCAATTACATATATTGTTAGGTTTATTTTTTCTGTTTATTTTTTATTTTCAGGCTTGTCTTTTTCTGTTTCAATTTTTGAATATGTAAAACATTTATATGACTCAAAAGTGAAAAACATATAAAAAGGTATACTCAGAGAGGACACTGAGTCCTTTCCACCTCATCCTCCATCCCACTTAGGTAGGCATTAATGTTAGGGTTTTTTAAAAAATCCTTCCAGTGTTATATATTATAATATCTGCAGGGTAGATTCTTAGAAGTCAAACTTCTGGCTGGGTGTGGTGGTTCACACTTGTAATCCCAGCATTTTGGGAGGCTGAGGCCCGTGGATCACTTGAGGTCAGGCGTTCAAGAACAGCCTGGCCAACATGGTGAAACCGTGTCTCTACTAAAAGTACAAAAATTAGCCAGGCATGGTGCCGCGTGCCTGCAGTCCCAGCTACTCAGGAGGCTGAGGCAGGAGAATCGCTTGAACCTGGGCGGGGGGAGAAGTTGCAGAGAGCTAAAATCACACCACTGCACTCCAGCCTGGGGGACAGAGCAAGACTGTCAAAAGGAAAAGGAAAAAAAAAAAAACCTTGGGAGGCCAAAGCCCACGGATCACCTGAGGTCAGGTGTTCAAGACCATCCTGGCCAATATGACAAAACCCCGTCTCCACTAAAAATACAAAAAATTAGCCAGTTGTGTTTGTGCATGCCTGTAATCCCAGTTACTTGGGAGACCGAGGCAGGAGAATTGCTTGAACCTGGCGAGATAGCGCCACTGCACTCCAGTCTGGGCGACAGAGCCAGACTTCATCTCAGAAAAAAAACAAAAAAAGAAATTGAAATGCGGGGTCAAAAGGCAAATATTTATTTTTGCCAAATTTCCTTCCACAGGAGTTGTAGCATCTAACATTTCTACCAGTTATGTTTTCTATAGCTTTACCACCAGACCAGAGTGTGTTATCACACCTTGTCTCTGTGGAGGTTTTTTGTTTGTTTGTTTGTTTTTTTCTAATTCAAATGGTATTTCAGAGCAGTTTTAATTTGCATTGCAAGTTTTAAACTTTTGATCTCATTGTTCTTATTTGCTGATTACTGTAGGACATTTATTCAACAACACTTAATGTCTGCATAACACTTGACACTCTATAACTCCAGGGATAAAGAATTCAGTACAAAGCAAGTGAAGCCCTCAAAGGGTTCACAGCCCAGCAGGAACGAATTTAGAAAGAACAACAGAAAATAAGAAGAGCCATATGGTACCATATGTGTACCACATATGTAGCCATATGTGGGTGAAAAAATACCAAGATAATAATACTATATATTTCTTCCTTTTTAAGAGAAGATTTGGAGTTCTACATTTTCATTACTGGGTAAAGGCTAGATATGATGGGCGAGATGAATCTATATGCACAGATGCCTGTTTCTGGCATTACCAAGCTTGACAGTATCACATGTTCACTGTACGCTGTCATTTATTCCCGCAGGTATCTAATCGCTCAGCCTCCTCAACTGGATTGGAAGCATTGGAGGTCAGGAAGGTGTGCACCTTATACATCTTTTATCTCCAAGGTTTAGAATCATGCCTCACACATTGGAGGTGCTGAATAAATGTTTGATGATGATGGCAGCTTGCTTTGCAATAAAAAAAAAAAATGGAGTTTCCTAAGACAAGCATATTCTATTTTTTCAGTCAGTGTAAGGAAAGGTACCTTCTCCTAAAGGAATTGGGCAATGAACATTGTGATTTACTATGTGTAATCAGATACAAGCTCAATTGCTGTAACAAAGATTCTCAAAATGCCTTGACTTAAGATAAGACATTATTTTGCTCTCTTGTAGCACTTTTGGAGGTTTGTGGTCCTGATGTGTGTTGTCATCTGGGAACTCAGGCTGGCAGGGCCGCTCTGCCATCATCTTGAACATGGGGCTTTCATCTCTGGGTCTGAGAGTGATCCATGCTATTGGGTTTATCAGTAGCCTGTTCTTTTTTATTGCTGAATGTGTCCATACAAAGGAATATTACATAAGTCTAAAAATAGAGAGATGCTCTAAAACTGTGAGTTTTTTTTTTTTCTTTTTGCCTGCCTGGTTGAAATATGTAGGACTACTTTAGCTTTTTATTGTATTGCATTTAATGAACTTTTATTGAGTGACCCTACAGGCCAAATATTGTGCTCAGGGATGGAGATACAAAGGTGTGTAAATCTTTGTCTCTTTCCTCAAGTTATAGTTCAGCTAGAGGAGAAAAAGACAGTTGTGTTGTCCCAGTTTGGATGGAAACCACGTGATTCTACCTTAAGTACTTGCTGAAAAAGCTGAAAGGATGTCAAAACTTACAGGATCCGGATGCCACTATACAATCCTACAATGTAAGAAATCTCCTGACCATCTTCCAGCTCAAAGTCTTGCCCCAGGGAATAGGCGCCTGGCTTTAAAAAGTATACAGGCCTGAGTCACATACCTCAGGTTCTATTTCTGGTTCTGCTACTGGATCGCCATGTGGCTTGCACAACACAGATAACCACACCCTTCCTACAAACAGGCAAGAATCCCAAGGAGCCCTCTGAGCGAGCGACCTCCATACCCCAAGTGAGGTTAGGTTCCAGGAACCAAGGGGCCGGCTGAACTCCTCACTGGGGCACGCTCTTCCTTAGTGCCAAAGCCACTCATCTTAGTGTGAAATTAGAGCTGCGATTTTGGCACGGTCAGAGGGGCTTCGACACGTTCCCTGGTGGGAATCCAGAAGCTAAACCTAAAAATAGTTTGCATTTGAAAAGCCTTGACACTTTTCTCACTGAGATTTGTGTGTGTATGTGTGTGCGGTTCACGTTGCACTAGAGGAAAATAGAATGGGCGCGCAGGAGATAGAGTGACGCTACGGACGATATAGGCTGCCGGGGAAGAAGGCGGGCAGAGGCCGCCCTGCGCTTCTGCGACCCTGGAAAGGAGGTCACAGCGCGTCGCCCGCTGGAGAACTTCATTTCCCAGGAGCACTTACGGCCCGCGGCGGGGCGGGGCGACGTGCCCAATGCCAGTCCATTGACGCCCATCGTGCCGAAGGCCGCCAGCCTGATTGGAGGACTGTCTCGCGGTGCATCTCGGGATTTGTAGTACAACGTGTGCGTGAGAGCAGCTCCTTTGTGATTCCAGGCGCCTCCTCGGCGCTCTGAGCGCGTCCTCTCTAAGTTTTGGCGCGGACGGGCTAGTGTCCCGCGAGGAGAGTTCGGGCTGTGTGCGCGTGCGTAGCGCCCAAGGTGCCGACCGGCACCTCCCGCGGGGCGGGGCCTTCGGTTCCGCGTCGACACCGCCTTCCTGCCCCGCCCCTCGCCGTGACCGGCCCGCCCCTCCTTCCTGGAGCCACAGCTGAGGCAGCGGCAGCGGCGGCGGCAGCGGCGGCAGCAGCCGGCCTGGGGGCGGCGAGTGGCCCGCGCGACACGCGCCGGCCTCGACCCTATGCTTTGATTCGCGTGGCGCAGGCGCCTACTGCCCCGCCGGCGGGGCCCGGGCTTCCTGCCGCGGGATGTTCTCCCGAAGGAGCCACGGGGATGTGAAGAAGTCCACCCAGAAGGTGCTGGACCCGAAGAAGGACATGTTGACCCGCCTGAAGCACCTGCGGGCGCTGCTGGGTGAGGCGCGCGCCGGGCGCGGGGGTCGGGGCACCGGGGTAGGGGCATCTGCTGGGAGGGCGCCCTTCTGGGCAGGGGTCGGTGGCTGGGAGGCTGGGGAGGGGGATAGGTGGGCGTCCGACCCCCTTCCCTGGATCTGGGCTTGGACCCCCGGGGCTTTGTTTCCGGAAAGCCGCAGCCTGGCCCTCGGGCACTGCTCCAGTCGCCCTCGAGTTAAACTTAGCCCAGATTCTCGCTGGGCGCCTGCGCTCCCGGAGAACCTGGAGGCCGGGCGCAGAGGTACCTGTCCCCTCTCCTCCCAGCAAGTGAACTGGATCCCAAGTGGTCATCACGCGCACACATTGAACTGTCACCTCCCCCTTTCATGTTTAAACTTTTATTTTTGACTCTCAGACTCTTAACTAGACCGAGACCCCAAGTGAACCCAGCACAGACCTAATTGGGCTCTCATCTCTGTCATCCTCCTTTTAAATTTTATTTTTACTTTTGAGTGTGAGAATAGACTGAGATTCCAAGTGATCCCAGCGCAGATTTATCATCTGTTTTCCCATGCTGCTTTTTAAATTTAATTTTTCTTTTGGGTTTGGCTGCTTCAGTTTCTTTGTGTCCTTGGAGTGAAGGGGCCTTCTCTTCCTGCTTGGAGAGAGGGGTGGTTTTCTTGGGTTCAGGGAGGCTGCTTCTCCTTTATTACCGGCGTGACAGTGATGGTGTCTGCCACCTTCTGGTTTATGGCCTGCCCGGTGGAAGTTCTGAGGAGCTCAGGTGGGCTTGGGGTTGACCTGTGATGAAGCTCACCCCTGTGGGTGTGAGGTGTCCACAAGGCTTCCTGTCACCTGCTGCATGTGATTTGTAGCTGGTTCGCCTCGGCTATGTTTTGTTTTCTGTATTTTTTGCCTCCTAAGTCTTTTCTTTAGGATGAAAACACCTTTGCTGTCTATAGATACACTTGCCTGTGTTTTTGGTGGCGAAGGAAAGAACGCCTTATGTTTCTTCTAGGTGTCTTTTAGTCCTAAAATTCACAAAAATTGCCTAGTGCTAATGTGTCTGTCACTTGAAAGAATATTGCATAAAATGATTTAACATGTGAGGATTTTAAATAAAGATCTTGTTCATGAGATCAGAAGTTGCTGATTATTTCTGTTTATATTCTACCTCTGAGGGGGAAAAGAACCCAAGCCAAACCAAACCACACCTGATTTGGCCAAGTGAAGTTATTCACAGTCTCACATTCCTGGAGGTTACACTGACTTGTTCAGTTTGAAATGAAATGTAAATTAGTTACTGTTACAGGGATTCGTTTTCAAGAATTTTGAGAGTGAAGTGTGGTGTTCTTGATAAACTGAATTTTCTACTTCCTGTAGATACCATGCACTCACAGGTTGCACAATACACAGGTTGCATTGTGTGGAGTTCCTAGTAGTGACTGATTAACACCTACTGCAGGGACATTTTTGATAAAGGAGAATTGAGCTGTGTTTTAAAGCATTTGATACTTTGAGCCTTTTTCTGTGCTTTAGCATTTACACTTTTGTTCTCTCCAGGTCTGCAAGATTAAGTTGGCTACGTTTTATAAAGGCAGAATCAAGTAAACCTAGATCAGGTTACTTCTTAGCACACAGTACATTGTTCCTATTCTGAGAAAGTTGTTTCTTTTCAAGTTTGTGGAATTGTTGTTTCACTCTAAGGTATAGTTTCTTATTTTAGGGAACTTTCTTTTATCATTTCACGGAACTCATCATGACCTCAGTTTTGTAACATGGAGAGGTTCTTTTATATTTCCTTAGGTGTATGATTTTTGTTGATATACTTACGGGAGGAGTGGCCCAGTTTGCTTTGTTTATTACTATGATCTTTGTAGGGACTAGATTTTTGTAAAGTGTGTCTGAGGAGTTCCAGTCATAATATTTAATGTGAACTTTCACTTGCTCCTGTGATTTATTCAAGACTTCAGAAATAGTACATTAATGCACTAGTTCCTACCTAATCCCATATTCTATTTGGTTGCTACTCAAAAAGAAGTCTGCTTAGAAAACAAAGGCCTCTTGAACTAAAAGTTAGGAGTTAAGCCAAGATCAAGGAAACTATTTGAAAGAAATGAATAGTAATTACTATTGTATTTTTATGTGTGTATTTATATGACACTTTTGCTTTTCATGTATTTTATCTTGAAGTGATCATAGTGATTTCTTTTTAAGTATACAAAGATTATGCCACTGACTTGGGTATTTGCAGCCTGTCCCTGCTGCCTGCAGCTTCATGACTTGAGCTAGTTACGTAGCCTGTCTTTGAAACTTGGTTTCTTTGCTCTGTAAAATGGGTATGGTAATGTTTGCCTTTTCAAGGATGATTGTGAGTATGATGAATAAATGACTTCAGCTTGAAGTAGGCCTTTAACAGTTTCGTTTCCCAACATATCTCCCACCATTAATAGGATTGGACAAGTATTTTGATAGGTAATTTTTCTCGGTCTTTCTTATTTTTGATACTAGTGATGGATTTGTTCTCTTTCCTAAAAAGTAGTCTGTATTTAAAACAACTGGGTGGGGAAACATAAAATTAGTTGTGGAAGTAGAGTATTTCTTAGTGTCATGGTAATAACTCCAATTTGGATGTAGATACTTTGGCCTGGCCATATATTACAGACTGGTCTGGTATGATTAACTTTATTTTACAGAGGGGTAAACTGAGGCACAGGCCGATTTGACACATGGTGTCAAGACGTGGAGCAGATTTTACTTATGTTAGAGGAAGAACAGAGAGCAGTTAGGTCCTGTGACTTCCAGTTCTCCCTACACTGTTGACAAAACAACAACCACAAAACCCTGTGTATTACCATATTGCTCCAGCAAAGATTCTCTATCTTTTTTTTTTTTTTAACAGGGTCTTGCTCTGTTGTCCAGGCTGGGGTGCAGTAGTTTGACCTTGGCTCAACGACTATAGCCTTGGCCTCTCTGGCTCAAGTAATCTCCCACCTCAGCCCCCGGAGTAGCTGGGACTACAGGCATGCACCACTACACTAGGCTCATTTTTTTTTTTTTTTTTTGAAATGGAGTCTCACTCTGTCACCCAGGCTGGAGTGCAGTGGTGCCATCTTGGCTCACTGCAACCTCCGCCTCCTGGGTTCAAGTGATTCTCATGCCTCAGCCTCCTGAGTAGCTGGGATTACAGGTGTGTACCACTGGGCCTGGCTAATTTTTGTGTTTTTAGTAGACAGAGTGTTTCACCGTATTGGCCAGGCTGGTCTTGAACTCCTGGCTTCAGGTGATCTGCCCGACTCGGCCTCCCAAAATGCTGGGATTACAGGTGTGAGCCGCCACGCCCTGCCAGATTTTTATATTTTTTGTAGAGACGGGGTTTTGCCATGTTGCTCAGGCTGGTCTTGAACTCACAGACTCAAACAATCCTTCCACTTCAGCCTCCCAAAGTGTTGGGCTTACAGGCATGAGCCACCATGCCTGGGCAGATAGTGTGTCTAATTAAAAGTTGAGTGTTTACTTTGAGTCCCAGATTAGGATATAGAAATGGCATTGATATAGTGAGAAGAACACATACAAAATAATAGTAAATTTATGGTGTGTTGTGTAATTAGATGGTCGGGTATATGGTAGAATCCATTATAGGATTTCAAAGAACAAAAGAGATAATTAAGAATGTCACAAAAATAAGGGCATCTTTAAGGAGGTTTGTAGTCATCTGTTCTCACGCTGCTGATAAAGACATACCCGAGACTGGGTAATTTATAAAGGAAAGAGGTTTAACTGACTCACAGTTCCATATGCCTCAGGAGGCCTCACAATCATGGCAGAAGGTGAATGAGAAGCAAAGTCATGTCTTCCATAGTGGCAGGCAAGAGAGCTTGTGCAGGGGAGCTCCCATTTATCAAACCATCAGATCTTGTGAGATTTATTCACTACCCTGAGAACAGTATGGGGAAAGCCACCCTCATGACTGAGTTATCTCCAGCCGGCCCAGCCCTCGACATACGGGGATTATTACAATTCCAGGTGAGATTTGGATGAGGACACAGCCAAATCATATCAACGTTTTACTTATGCTGGGCTCCAAAGAATGGTTAGACTAGTTCTGTCCAATAGAAATATAATGTGAGCCATATGTGCAATTTTAATCTTTTTAGTGACTACATGTTAAAAAGTAAAAAGAATCAGATGAAATTAATTTTAATAGTGCATTTTATTGAAGTCCATGTTTCTAACATATATCTGCAGGTAATCAATATAAAATGCTATCAGTATTTTTACATCTTTTTTTCATACAAAGTTTTTGGAATTCATTATATATTGTATATTTACAGCACATATCGGTTCACACTAGCTGTGTTTCAGGTGCTCATTAGTCATATGTCACTAGTGGCTGCACACTGGACACAGCAAGGTTAGAATTTGGGAAAGTAGAGGGGAAGGGCAATTTCAGCCAAGGGAAGATGGAAGAGCTGGTGGCGGAAGTAATGGGGCAGTGATATAGGAGGGTGAGGAAACCAGCCTGACTTTCACTGTGTCCAGTGGGGCAGTAGGGAGGTGTGGTGTTGAGCACTGAGGACCTTTGCCCAGAGGATGTCCACAGTGTCCTGCATAGGCCAGGGGTAGGGTAGGGTCCTGGGGAATGAGTGGAACAGTAGTCTGACAAGCAGAAGCTGAGGCTGGCTGGGGGATCATAAGCCAGACTCAGGTCAAATTGTGACCTAGGTTTGGACCAGAGTAGAGAACCATCTCTCACAAATGCTGTATATACAAAGAGAGCAAAACACAGCATTGTCATATAGTTTGTTTTGTGCGTATGTCGCTCTAGGTAGGAACAAATTGACATACAGTTTTAAATGTCTTTTATTTTATCATTAGCATTTTTCATGTTTTGTTCCTCTCATTTTTAAGTACAACCGTTTGTTAAGACCGTGTCCCATAATTTAGCCTACCATTTCCTGGATTGTTAAATTGTGTTCTTTTCTCTCCTTCCTTCTTTCCTTTTTTTCTTCCTTCCCTTTTCCTGATAGAAACAATACTGCAGTAAACATCTTGAGGAGCAGCTTTTTCTATATTTCCTTAGAATAGATTTTACTGAAGTAAGATTGCTGGGTTTGAACATTTGATGACGATTCACAGTGCTTTACTAAGTGTTGCTCCATTGGCCCTGCTAGCAGCAAGGATTGAGGCTGCCATTTTCACTGTAATCTGACTACCAATAAATGCCTTTTTATAATTTGATAATTGGTGGTAGGTATTTGGGATAATAGGAGTGTCATCTACAGGGTGAGAACAATTGGGAAGGGATCCTGGGCAAGGATGGGAAAGATGAGTTTGGTGTTCTACATTTTGAGTTTAAGAAAGGGCAAGATCCAAGTGGCGTGTCTGAGGGGTGTGGGACATGGGATCTGGACTTTAATAAAATGTTAGAATGCTATCATATGTTTAGTTTTATTGATTATTATCATCATGACCTCATTGAATCTTTTTGCAACTGTAACAAAGGAAGTGTTCCTCTCCTCAGCTGAGGAAACTGAAGCTCAGTGAAAATAGCTACTTGTCTGCCAGCAAGTGGGAAAGCTGAGACTCATCTGATTATGAAGGCCATGTTATGCTTCTGCTAGTTATCTGATTCAAAAGGAAATTTACATATCAGAAAATATATTTATCCAGTAGAATGAATGATAACATAGAAACAAAACTCCAGCAATTTTTGCATGCCTCCCCAAAAATGTTGCTGTGATGTTGGCTTCTCTCTTTCTGGTCCATTTTTCTGCATTTTTCTAGGGAGACTTAGGATTATCATATTTGATTTGAGCATGGGCAGACGATAAACAGTCTCCTCCAGTGTTTTAGTGTTCATTGCCTTCCCTGTAACCTTGGCAGGCCTAGCAGGTGATAAATATTTGCATGGACATTAATACCACGTGGACATTCTACAACTAGAACAAAGCTGGGAGGTGTAATTTCAGACTCTTCAGGCAGTCTTAGTATGGTCTATCTCAGTTGACCTTGTTTGGTACAAAGTGATTTTGTCATAATGCTTCCTTTGCTATTTTTTCATCAATTACATTTATAACCTCTGGAATGTAAATGGAACTTTGGACACGTATATGTAGCACAAATACACCATCCCTGCCTCTAAGGCTTGAGGTTGTCTAGACTTCCTGATGTGAGAAAAGTGAACATAGGGTAAATGTCCGAGCTCAGATGTTTTGTTTAAGATACTAAAAAAGTTTGGCTTCCATCTTTTACTCTGAGAAGGGGGATAATTGGTAGGTCTAGAATATTTTGCTGTAAACTTTTATAATTTGGATTTTTATTTTGTAAGTACTTTATTTGTGGACAGGCATAATACTTTTACTAGGTGTTTAGAGTACTGATCTTTGGTTACCAAACTGAGTATCAAGATAGAACTACAAATAATTTTTTTATTTAGAAAAAACTTGGCTGGGCGTGGTGGCTCACGCCTATAATCCCAACACTTTAGGAGGCCGAGGTGGGCAGATCACGAGGTCAGGAGTTCAAGACCAGCCTGGCCAGCATGGTGAAATACCATCTCTACTAAAAATACAAAAATTAGCCAGGCATGGCTGCTTGGGAGGCTGAGGCAGGAGAATGGCTTGAACCTGGGAGGTGGAGGTTGTAGTGAGCAGAGATCGTACCACTGCACTCCAGCCTAAGCAACAGAGTAAGACTCTCAAAAAAAAACGCAAAACAACAGCAACAACAAAAAAACTTGATTTTCAAAATAACAAATTGTTTCAATTTGAATTTTAAGACTTTTTAAAAAGAAGACATATAAATTATTGTTCTGTGAAATTAAGAATAACTAATATAATGTGTTAAACAATTATCTTGTCCTTGACGTTAAAAAAAATCAAGCTGGGTGCTATTGCTCATGCCTGTAATCCCAACACTTTGCGAGAGTTAAGTGAGAAGATCAGCCCAGAAGTTCAGTACCAGCCTGGGCAATATAGTGAGACCCCTTCTCTACAAAACAATGAAGAAATGAGCTGGGTATGCTTGCATGTGCTGTGGCCCTAGCTCCTCGGGAGGCTGAGGCTGAAGGATCACTTGGGCCCAGGAGGTCAAGGCTACAGTGAACTTTGATCGTGCCACTGCACTCCAGCTTAGGTGACAGAGCAAGACCCTGTATCAATAACAACAAAAATCAAGTCACAAGCATTGTTTTAAAGAGTATGTGAGTGCATATGTGTTTGCGTACATGTCTGACATAAGTCAGTCTGTGTTTAGATGTTAATAAGGCACAAGCCCAGGATTTATGGTTTGGTAGGAGAAATAGCCATGTAAACAATGAAATTTACCACGAGGGTTTTGAGTGGCACTGAGGAGTGTGGTGGAACCGTAGAGGTGGGCACAGGTGCAGAGGAGGAACAGCAGCAAGACCTCCTGGAGACACCAGCCAGTGCTTCTTTAGGGAGGTTAGGTCTGAAGTAGGTTTTGAATAATGGATAAAGGATTTTACCAGGGGGACAAGTTGGGGATGAGGGTACTATAGAGAGAGGAACGTGTGCAAAGGTAATGGTGTGTAGCACCTTGGAGTTAAGTGCACAGTGTTTTATCCTATGGTGTAGGTAGATGTTGGGACTCCAGTGAAGAGTTTTAAGCAGAAGAGGAGCCAAATCCTGTCTCTTCCCATTTAGTGTCTGAGAATCCCATTCTCCTCTGAGATTTGAAACTAGATGCTGGGAGAGAGAGAGCTCCCTTCCTTTGGATTGCAAGCCCTGAAGATACAGTCTGGGCTGCTGGCATTTGTTTTTCCCACCATGTGGGGAGCACGTGCCTTAAACTGAATTTACACTCACAGGGAATGACAATAGAGAGGTGGAGAGTGAGAGGAAGCCCATGAGTTCTGAGTTTGGCCGTGTCTTTGCCAGGTCCATCCTGAGCTGCTCAGTTGCAGGAACTGGTAACATGTTAACTAGCTTGAGTCATGTTTCTGGGTCTTGCAGTTGAAAGAGCACCTAACATGGAGGTGTTTGTGTGTATGGAGATTTGACTTTTATGTTTTTTTAGAACCGGAGGAATTTGAGTTTATATAGAAGTAACTAATAAAGAGCGAAATTGAAGAAACGGGGGATAATAATGCAGAACGGTGTGATCTGCAGTAAGATTGAGAGCCCGGGGTGAGAGATCAGGCTTAACAGGAGGGACACCTCTTCTTCTAAGGCCACTTGAAGGAAGTAGGAATGGGGTGCTGGGTGATGGGGACAGGGAGGGAGTTCTCACATCATGGCTTCTGTCCCCTCTGTGAAGGTAGCAGGTGAAGTCATTTGCTGAGCCATTTTTCTCACTCGTGGTGATAGGAACTTGAATATGTCTTGCTCCCTCTTCTGTGCCACATAACCTCTTAAAAAAAGGACATCTGTTATCTGGAAGGCTTCGTTTTTTTTCCTTAGGGAGTGACTGAAAAATGCATTTAACGTTTATGTTAAATATTCACTAAGAAGGCAGAAAATCTATATAGAATGAGGCCAGTTTAAGTAGCACAGATGTGGTATGCCCTTCCGCTCAATGACCATGTGCCCCAGAGTGGACCTAAGGTGGGACATAGGAACCCGCCGTGTCACCCATAGTCTTCTTTCCTTTATGCCTTTCACTGTGAGAGCATCCCCCTGCTGGGTATGACTCCAGATTAAAGGATCATTTTAATTTTTTCTACTTTTGCCTTTCTTGTGACTTAACCACATGTAAAATGTAACTCTGTTGATATCTCAAATTCATGTACCAGTTTACACTTTTGCAAAATGTCTTCGCATATCCTTATTTAATCAAATTACTACCTTAAGCAATCAGTTCATATTAATTATAAAAGAAATTTATTAAATATCTATTTGTGAATGTGTTTTAGGTGGTCTCCAATACAGCTTATTTTACATAGTTAAAGCCTCCTGAATGTGTCAATACAAATAGCATTTTCCGGTGAGAGGATCCAGAATCCACTAGCAAAATCTAGCAATTGAGAATTTGATAAAGTTAAAATAGGAATTTTAGAAAGATTCTTAGTAGATTGTTTCTGAGTTCATTCTGAATTCTCAATTCAGGGTTTTAGCCTTAATTTTCAGAAAAGTGATGTTTCATAACCATTTTATGTCTTTTATATTGTTTTAGAAACTGAAGCCACAGCTATTTTAAAAGTAGCTGTAATCTTTTTTTTTTTTTTTTTTTGAGATGG
>NW_012112808.1:7181491-7237807 GCF_000951035.1 Colobus angolensis palliatus | reverse complement strand
GGGGTTTCACCATCTTGGCCAAGCTGGTCTTGAATTCCTAACCCTGTGATCCATCCACCTCAGCCTCCCAAAGTGCTGGGATTACAGGTGTGAGCCGCTGCGCCTGGCCGCACCATGCTTATTTATTTATTTATTTATTGAGACAAAGTCTTGCTCTGTCGCCCAGGCTGGAGTGCAGTGGCACAGTCTCCACTCACTGCAACCTTCTCCTCCCCTGTTCAAGCAAGTCTTCTGCTGCAGCCTCCCCAGTAGCTGGGATTACAGGCACGTGCCACCGCGCCCAGCTAATTTTTTTGTAGTACTAGTAGGGATGGGATTTCACCGTGTTGGCCAGGCTGTTCTTGAACTCCTGACCTTGCGATCTGCCTGCCTTGGCCTCCCAGAGTGCTGGGATTACAGGCGTGAGCCACTGCGCCTGGCCCGTACCATGTTTATTTGTGTTCACGCCTTATACGTGTTCTTTCCCACTAAATGATAAGTATATAGAGAACCTGAGCAGCTTCTTTTTCATCTTGATTTCTCTTGATAACTTACTCCCCTATTTGGAATAATAATAATTAATATTTAGTACTTTCTATGTGCTGAACAGTGCCATAAATATTTCTACATGTATTAATGCATTTAATCTGCCCAAATGAGATAGGGAATATCATTATCCCTGTTTTACAGTTGAGATACAGACAGGTTAGGAACCTTGTTCAAGATTACACATCCAGTTAGTGGCAGAATCAGGATCTGAACCCAGGGAGCTGGCTCAAGTTTCTTTATTCACTTAGCAGTTATATGTCCAACACAAACTATGTGCCAGACATTGTGCATAGCACTAGGCATACCAGAGCTTGCAATCTTAGTTTAGGATAAGTAACTTTAAAAAAAAAAAAAAACCCACCAACCAAAAATGTGATTTCTGAATAGCTGGATCTAAGTCTACTGGGGAGCAGAGCTGGTCCATCATGGCTTAAACAATTCCTGAAAGCCTTCCTGCCCCAAAGATTGTTTTCATCAGTCAGAAGTTTCCAACATTAAATTAATGATTCAAGATCATGAATTAAGAGTGGTGGTTTCTCCCAAATGAATTCTCTAATCTCCTTTGTTTACACACATTCATTATCAGACCAATCTCTTGGATTCTAAGGGGAATAGATATAAGAAAGGACTATTTCCGTGGACCAAAGGGAGAGAGATTGGTGTTCGTAAACCTTGATGAGGGTTGGGGGAAAGAGGGGCAGCAATGCTGGAGAGCTGTTGGCAAGGGCAGGCTTAGGCAAATTCCCCAGATATTCCTTCATGGGAACAAAATTGGAGAGACATTATTGTAAAGTTTTAAATTTATAAAAACCAAAACTGAGTCACATTCCCCCCAGTCAAAGACCTGTTACAGCTAGTGAGAAAATTGTTTTTTTACATTTCAACTTTTATTTACGGTACAGGGGGTACATGTGCAGGTTTGTTACGTGGGTATGTTGTATGATGCTGAGGTTTGGGGTATGGATCCCGTCATTCACATAGTGAGCATAGTGCCAAATAGGTTGTTTTTCAACTCATACCCCACTCCCTCCGTCCCCACTCTAGGTAGTGTACAGTGTATCTTATTGCCATGTTTATGTGCCCTTGTGCTCAGTGTTTAGCTCTCACTTACAAGTGAGGACATGTGGTATTTGGTTTTCAGTTCCTGTATTAATTCGCTTAGGTTTATGGCCTCCAGCTGCATTCATGTTGCTGTAGAAGACATGCTTTCATTCTTTTTATGGCTGTGTAGTATTCCATGGTGTGTATGTATCACATTTTCTTTATCCAGTCCACCACTAATGGGCACTTGGGTTGATTCCATGTTTTTCTGTTGTAAATAGCATGACGATGAACATATGAGTGCGTGTGTTTTTTTTGGTAGAATGATTTATTTTTCCTTTGGATATATACCCAGTAATGGAATTGCTGGGTCAAATGGTAACTCTCTTTTAAGTTCTTTGGGAAACTCAAAACTGCTTTCCACGGTGGCTGAGTTAATTTACATTCCCACCAACCGTGTGTAAGTGTTCCCTTTTCTCCACAGCCTCAGCAGCATCTGTCATTTTTTTTTTTAACTATTTAATAACCATTCTGATTGGTATGAGATGGTATCTCATTGTGGTTTTGATTTGCATTTCTTTGATGATTCGTGATGATGAACATTTTTTTATATGTTTGTTGGCTGCTTGTATGTCTTCTTTTGTGACATATCTGTTCATGTCTTTGCCCATTTTTTAAATGGGGTTATTTGGGAAAAATTTTTAAATGAAATCTTTGATAGTATTTTCAAAACTGCATGGAAGAGAGGGGAACTGAAGACATATGTTGCTTCTTTACAACTTCTGTTAGGGATCACCGTGTTTTATTTCTGTCTGGTCATATTCCTGGTGTAAACAGTGCAGACTCTCTCTATTCCATGGACTCTATGGTATCTAATAAGATGAGGATGCATTTGACCAGTTAGGCTTGATGTGGTATAGCTTATGCTGAACTCCTGGAGTGGAAGTAAAATATCCTCTAGTCTTCCTCAACATGTGTCTGTGTCTTTGTCTGTGTGTGTCATATTGCAGATACTTGTTTTGGAAAGAATTGTTCCTTTTCTCTTTTCCTGCTCCTAAAATAAATAAATATAGAAACAGACACATCACCTTTAACTGAAGTAAAAAGTAAATAATGAACTGGAAAAATATTTGAAATTTATAAGAGGAGAAATAGTTACATACATAATACATAAAAAACTACGTGTAATTAACAAGAAAAATTGTAGTAAATAAATGTTCAAAATATATGTATATGTAAATTGCAAATGGACAAATGCTGAGACCCATAAGAACGTTTTCAGTGTTTGTTCCTCACTAGTAATGTAAATATATAAGCTTAGAGATTAAAATGTATTTATCCATTATATTAGCAAATTTGCTGTTGTCTTTTTTTCTCTGATGACAGTATATGGTGTGAGCTCTCTCCACTTTTGATAGAACTGTAACTTGGAACAATCTTTCTGAAAAGTCGTTTGTTAATACAGATCAATGATCTTTAAAGTGTATATCCCATTTAACCCAATTTCCTCTTTTGCAAAAGCCTATTCTACCATCAAGAAGTACTTTGCAGCATTGTTTGAATGTTAATTTTTTTTATTGAGGTGAAATTCACATAACATAAAGTTAATCATTTTAGACCAGGCTTGGTGGCTCACACCTGTAATCCCAGCACTTTGGGAGGCTGAGGTGGGCAGATCACCTGAGGTCAGGAGTTCGAGGCCAGCCTGACCAACGTGGTGAAACTAAAAATACAGAAATTAGCATGGTGGCATGCGCCTGTAGTCCCAGCTACTTGGGAGGCTGAGGCAGGAGAATCACTTGAACCCAGGATACAGAGGTTGCAGTGAGCTGAGGTTGTGCCACTGCACTCCAGTCTGGGTGAGAGAGCGAGACTCCATCTCAGAAAACCAAAAACCAAAAAAAAAAACAAAACCAAAAACCAAAAACCTTGAACCTAGGAGGTGGAGGATGTAGTGAGCTGAGATTGAGCCGCTGCACTCCAGCCTGGGCAACAGAGTGAGACTCTATCTCAAAAAAAAAAAAAAAAAAAAAAATCTTTTGAAAGTAAACAATTCAGTGGTGCTTAGTACATTAACAGCATTTTGCAACTGCTACCTCTATCTTCTTCCAAAACATTTTCATCACCCCTGGAAAACTAACCATTAAGCATTCACTCCTCGTTCCCTCCTCTCCTCAGCTCTTGACAGCCACCTGTATGTATATGTTTAACCAGAGTAGGCATTTTTTTTTCTTTTCTTAATTATTCTGCTCCACTAGAAGGGTAGTATATGTTGAGTATATTTGTATTTGTAATACTTAGGACTTTAGGTTGCAAGTGGCAGAAACCCATCTTGAACTAACTTAAGCCAAAGAGGGATTTAATGACATACGTAACTAAACAGTCTAAGGGAACGTTTGGCATTCGAGATGACTGTCCACAGGGATGTGGTCAGGATACTTACTCAGTCTCATATCCACTCTCTCTTTTCCTACCTCCCCACTTGGTGGAAAATAATCTCTACCTTTGGTTCTGTGTTTTTGTTTTCTGTGCTTCTGCTTCATTCTCAGGCCAACTCTGCCAGGTACAGGTGCGATGGTCCCTAGCATTGCCAGCCTGACATGTCCTGGCAGCTAGTGACCCTTGAGAGGAGTGTGGCCACTCCCCTAGGGCCCGTACCCATTCCTGTACCAATCACTGGGTGAGGGAGATGAGGTACGGTGATTGGCCAGCCTGGATCCCATGTCCTGTTCCTGGAGATGGAGTACTGTGATTGGCCAGCCTGGATCACTTGTCCTGTTCCTGGAGATGGAGTACTGTGATTGGCCAGCCTGGATCACTTGTCCTGTTCCTAGAGATGGAATCTTATTCTGGCTCCTGTATTTCTGAGAAAGTAGAGGAATAGAGGAAAGGTATTCTGGCACATTCCCTCCCAGAACAGAACTGCTTGTAGCTCTGCCCATGCCCATTTGTACCACAAGACGTTCATTGACTTTTGTGCTAATAATCATAAATCATTGAGCAAACCTTAGATGACATTCTGTAAATTCTATTTAAGATTATGGGAGTAATATTTGAGGATTATTTTTCTGTTTTTTAATTTAAAAAATTTTTTTGAGATAGGGTCTCTCTCTGTCACCCAGGCTGGAGTGCAGTGGTATGATCACAGCTCACTACAGCCTTGATCTCCCAGGCTTAAGTGAGAGGATTATTTTTCTAGTTTGATGGGAGTAAAGGGTTGCCCTTTTAACAAATGGAATTGACCACTCTTTAGGTCTACATAGCTTAGACTATTTCAACTGTTTTTAAAGTCATTCCACATATAGTGACTGAGTGCCTGCTATTTGCAGATGAAGCCCTAGCGCTTATGGGACTTTCATTCTATTAGGGTAGATGGACAGTAAATAACAGGCCGGGCACAGCGGCTCATGCATGTAATCCTAGTACTTTGTGAGGCCCAGGCAGCTGGATTGCTTGACACCAGGAGTTCAAGACCAACCTGGCCAACATAGTGAGACTCCATCTCTAAAAAACAAGAACAAAAAAACCAAATAACAAATATATGATACAATTTCAGGTAATGATGATAGAAAAATTAAGCTTGATAAGGGTATGTGTATGCTTATTTAGATATTGGGGTCAGGGAAGGCCTCTCTGAAGAGAGCTTTGGACTGAGACCTGGGTTAAGCAAAGGAGCAGCTTTGTGATTATTTTTGGGGAATAGTGTTCTAAGCAGAGGGAACAGTAAGTACCAGGCTCTGAGTCATAAATAGACTGGAAATCTCATGGAAGTCAATAGGGGTGGAGGGGTGGAGGATAGAAGAAGCCAGGAAAGGAGCAGGGGTGGGAGAAGGGAGATAGGGGTAAGATGGCGTGGGACTTTGGCGTCCCAGTAAGGACTTGGGATGTTACTTTAAGTAAGATAAGATGGGGCACTCCGGTGGGGCTAAGAGCAGAGGAGTGATCTGAGCTGACCTTTAGGTCTAAAGGACTCAATGTGGTTCCCTCATAGAGACTACACTTGCTTGGTTAGCTTACCAGAGATTGGTTTTCTGAACACAAGCTTTGTAACAAAGCTTTCTTTGGCTTACTTTATAAAAGGTCAGATCTTTTGCCCAAAAACTGACCAGCGACTGGAGGCAGACAAGGGAAGAAGGAAGAGAAAGAAAGAAGCAGTGCCAGAGAAGAGAAATGAGTGGCTGCGGAAGCTGTAGCAAGCATAGGTGTTAAGGAAGATGGGGACAGACAGCCTGTGTCCCTCCTTATTGCAGCAGCGAGTAGTGATGAGAAGACAGGATGGAAAAACTTTGTGGCCAGTGGGATGGCAAAGCTGGAGTATAGTGGGCCATGTAATGGGCCCACACAGTGGCCTGAGCTTGTAGCAATATAGAGACGGGCTTGCTGGCCTGAGCTTGTAGCAATATGGAGACGGGCTTGCTGTTATCCCCAACTCTCCTGACAGGCAGAGAACAGGCACATTAAAAAGTGCTCCTGCTGCTGACAAAAACATGGAGATCTGTCAGCGGCTGGAAAAGAATGAGACCAGAAAAATGTTGATGGGTCAGTACACCAACAATTTAATATGAATGGTTGCAAAAGGCAGCAAACACTGCAGATTGGTTTCCACGTCAGATATCCACCTAAATTAGGACCCCAGTTGTGCTTTATGTTGGTCTTTTCTCAATGGAAAGACCTAAGGGAATCTTGATCTTTAGCTCAGTGTTAATTGCAAACACATAATTCTGTGAACCAGTGTTGCTAACTGAACCTTATGTCTTTTTTTTTTTTTTTTTTTGAGACGGAGTCTCGCTCTGTCACCTGGGTTGGAGTGCAGTGGCCAGATCTCAGCTCACTGCAAGCTCCGCCTCCCGGGTTTTAGGACATTCTCCTGCCTCAGCCTCCCGAGTAGCTGGGACTACAGGCGCCGGCCACCTCGCCCAGCTAGTTTTTTGTATTTTTTAGTAGAGACGGGGTTTCAGTGTTAGCCAGGATGGTCTCGATCTCCTGACCTCGTGATCCGCCCGTCTCGGCCTCCCAAAGTGCTGGGATTACAGGCTTGAGCCACCGCGCCCGGCCTGAACCTTATGTCTTATTCAGAAAGTTAGCTGTGGTGTTTCAAAATATGACAGTATTAGGTTAGCTACATACAGGAGGAGAATCATATGTATTCTTCCAGAGAAATCATTTCTGAGCATAAACTATCTCTTTAGCACTTTTATAGTGTGCAATGAAGAAGCTTCTCTTCTGTCAGTTGATAGTCAGTCAGCATCAGGTTTAAGCAGAACAAGGAGAGGTTGACTCACATGGACTAAGGCTTCCAGGTCTTGGGAATGGGTCTCATTGTGACTGGAAATTTCACCACTTCTTTGCATTCAAAAATGTCAAACATTTGCTCTTGCCTACTCAGTACTAGCTGCTGAATGGCTGGACAGAGAAATGTCTTTCTGCCCAGTTCTATTATTTTTTATCCTTTTCAGTGAATGATGTCTAGAGAGACACAAAGGCAGCAAAGCTCCTCTAAATAACTAGGTCATTCCAAAGCATTATGTACCATGTATGTGCTGTTACAGAAGGAGTATAATTAAAAAATTGGACAGAGGAAATTTAAGTCATTTGCTGTTTTTTACAACATTTTAGAATTGGTAAAGATACTCTTTTATATATTGTTTGGGTCTTAAGGTTTCTTCAAAGTTGAAAAGTAAGACAGGTTTGGAGAAAAGTATGGCCTGGTGTTGTGATTGATGAGTTTTTTGTGGTAAATATTCAGGCTTTGAAAAAAATCCCTTTTTCGAACACCCTGGAAGTACCCCCCAAAACAGCTTTATGGTTTTTTTCTGGTTCTACAATTTTACATACTCCTTCTAAACATTTGGATAATATGAATATATGAAAAATAATTTAGGTATCAAGGCGTCCTCAAATTCTGCAGTCCCCTGCCGAGCATTACTGAAATCCCAGTGAATGTGCTTTCTAGGCTGGCTCTTGCTTGGGTGCATTCCTTTCTCTCTCTCTTCCCTGCACCTGCCTTGCTTGCTGCCTCGGTTACACACACAAACATGGTTTTACATGAATAGTCATTCTGCGTGGTCTAACACTATGTTTTTGACTTAAAGCCTTGGATATTTTTCCACATCAGTAAGTGAAGAATGACATAAGACTTAAATGGCTGTAGTGTGTTCCACTGGACTCCTCTAACAAAATTCCCTACCACCCATCCTTCAGGTCGTGAGTTTCAGGCCTTCACATGCTGTTAGCAGATTGTGTGCCTGTGAGTGACTGCCCAGCGACCAGAAGGGCCTTCGGTTTCTTGTGTTAGGGACACAGCAGAGGTGACAATATTGGAGGCTGCTCACAAGTTGGGGATAATATGATGATTTCCTGGAGGTTAAGACGGCCCCCTGGGGAAAGCCACTTCAGTCTTTACTGAGTTAATTTCACAGAAATGCCACCCTTTTGAATTGTCTAGGAGAAAGGTCATTCCACTTGCAAACTGGCTCTGGTATACTTTTTAAACAAACCAACTTCTGGGTATACTTTTGTATTTAATAACTATTTAGTTCCGTGACTTGTGCCATATCTCTCCTGTGTTCTTTTTGTTTTACAACAAAATAAAACAAAATATATTTCCAGGCATGCTTCCCTTAACCTCCTCTCTCACTCTTTTTTTAAAGTTACAATATCTTTTTTGAAATTTTATTTTTCATTTTTTGAGACAAGGTCTAGCTCTGTTGCCCAGGCTGGAGTACAGTGGCTCAATCATGGCTCACTGCAACCTCCACATTCCAGGCTCAAGCCATCCTCCCATCTTAGCCTCCCAAGTAGTTGGGACTACAGGCACACACCACTAAGTCCCGGTAATCTTTTTATTTTTTGTAGAGAGGGGGTTTCACCATGTTACCTAGGCTGGTCTCGAACTCCTAGGCTCAAGTCATCTGCAGGCCTCGGCCTCCCAAAGTACTAGGATTACAGGTGTGACCCACCGTGCCCGGCCAACTTTCTATTAGTATTACACTTAATTGAGTGAACAGTATGGGAGGCTGACTGCCTGGGTTCGAGTCCTGGCAGTGACCTACCCTTTCTAGTGGGGGTAGAAATGATACCCACCATCCTGTGGTTGTTGGAGGCTGTGTAATGTATACAAAGCTGTTTTGTGAGCTCCTATTACCGCCAGTCATAATTATTTGACATGATACATTATTGGACAGCTGTAAACACTCTCCTCATCACTTTCCTGCCTCCTTAGCTGGGGGGCGGGTAGAGGTGACTACAGTTCCTAGGCTGTAGTCATTTTATTTCTGTCTCCAAATTTTCCCCTCAGGAGCGATTTTGATTATAATGTAGGCTAGCTCCAATACAGATCAAGAAAAGGAGATCCAAGTGTGCATTGACTTTAAAATATCTGATGAAACTTGATTCCTAAAAGAGAGATAAATATATTAAAATGTAATATAACTCACATTTGATTTTGATCTCAGTTTGTATAGTGTGTTTTATTATATTGGTACTTGATATGTGTTAAAAACGAAGTTTTAGAATCCTGCATTTGAGAAATGAGTGTCAAAAATGTTAAGTAAAAATAGCTGTACTTTTAAAAAGGTTAACACTAAGTATTTGGACTATGTCTTTATACAGATTTACTTTTACACAAGGACTATCACTCCTGGTTAACCAAGTGTTACTATTTATCTGATTGCTAAGAATTTGATGTTGTACATCTGGTTTACTTTATAGGAGTAAAGAAATGAAAACAATATGCCTTCAGAAATGAAGTAGGATTAGTATTATAATTTCTGTGATCTTTTCAGTTGACACTAGTGTTTGTTTCCTGTTGGAATTGGCAAATTTTATGTCAGCTGTCTGCCTACAAGGATATTTTTGGTTGTAGGTAACAAAAAACTCAAATATAAGCAAGTAATAAGAATTTCTTTCTCCTATAAAAAGCGGCCCCAAGGCAGGGTGGCCCCAGAATTAGCTAATTCATGGGTTTGGTGATGTTGACAGTCCAGATACTTTCCGCCTCTTAGCTTTGCCATCCTTAGTGTGGCCGGTTTGTCCTCAGGGTGGCAAAATGCCCACAGCCATTGCACTCAGACAGAGTGATAGCCAAAGGCAGGAAAAAGGGGAACACTTACTCCTCAAAATCAATAAAGCTTGTCTCAGCTATTTTCATCAGACTTTCTATTGTTTTGTATTGATCAGCATTGGGTCACAGACTTGAGTCACTGGCAAGGGGCATGTTGCCACCATAACTGGCTCAGCAGTATCAGGTCTTCCCTCTGGGACTGGGAACAGGCCAGCTTCTGAGAGGGGCACTGCTTTGTGGAGGGGAAGATCCCTGAGCAAATGGAGGCTCTGTTAGGAAGAGGGACGGTCTGTTGTGGATAGTGGGTGAGGTGAAGGAGCTGGAGAGAAAGCAACAGTGTCTGCTCCAGGCTGCTCTCAGTTTTTAGTTTAAAATACTATGGAGAATGCTTGTGGAAATAAATGCTCAGTTATGATAAATTTTTGAATATATATTTATGGATTTTTTTGTTATAATTTAAACTAGTATAGCTAGCATGTACAACATGGCTGTAATTGTATGTAAGAAACAAACCTGTCAGTGGAGCTAAAAGATGACTTTGTTTCATTTCCTATGGTCTTAGTCCTTTTGTGTTCCTATAAAGGAATACTGGGTAATTTATCAAGAAAAGAGGTTTATTTGACTCATGGTTTTGCAGGCTGTACAAGAAGCATGTCACCAGCATCTTCCTGTTTTGAGGGCCTTAGGAAGCTTCCATTCATGATAGAAGGCAAAGGGGAGTGGGCATCACATGATAAGAGAGAGGAGGTGGTGCCAGCCTCTTTGTCACAATCAGTTTTCATGGGAACGAATGGAGAGGGAACTCACTCATTACTGCAAGGACAGCACCACGATGTTCATGCGGAATCCACCCCCATGATCCATATGTCTTCCACCAGGCCCCACCTCCAATACTGGGGATCAGATTTCAACTTGAGGTTTGGAGGCGACAGATATCCAAACTATATCACTTGCAATAGGAGAATATACACTTTAGGCCCCAACATATATCCAGAAGTTTTATGTCAGGCTTCTGGACTCTGCTTCCTTCTGATGGACCAGGCTAGTGGTGCTTGGGCACAGATTACATGTGTATCTGCTGTTGGCCCTGGAGAGAAGTGAAAATTGGCCATTGGATTAGCGGTGTGGAACTCCTTAGTGCAGTGTTGGGGAGTGGTGTCAAAGCCTGATTGGATTGGATGCTTTTGTTGAGTGGGTGATTTAAGGTGTTTATTATACATCATAAATTATGTATATACAAAACTTGTTTTTTTCACATGCATAAAATATTTAATACAAAATTTAAAAAAATCTTTTGTATCCAGTACATGGTCTGTGCTCTGATAAATACTTTCCATTGAATCAGGGTTGAAACTAAGACTGGGGTGTTATTGCATGAATATGTTAGAGGGAGAAGGATGGCAGAGGGGTTGAAGGACAGTGAAAGGATTGATTAAAAAGAGGAACTGTGGAAGCTAAATTGAGAAAGAAAGGAAGTGAGGACTTGAGGGGCATCAGAGATAGTGACAAGATGGTGGGGTTATTGGATTCAAGGACCCAGTAAGGTTGAAGAGTTGTTGGAATTAGGGTTCCAGAAGGAGTGGGCGGGAAGGATAAGAAATAGCGGGTGACGAGAAAGTAGATTGCTTGAAACTGAGGCTTGCAGGTGGGGAGATTGTAAGTAACCACCAGGTCTAGGATCTGGCTGTGGGTGTGGGCGGCAGAGGTAGGGTAGAGGACAACCTCATTAGAAATGAGGGAGTCAGGCATCATATATAAATGTTGGAACCAGAGTGAAGACAGTGCTCGTCGTGTACTGAAAGACAGTTAGCCAGTCCCTGGGATCTTCGGGAGAGTCTTGGGAAGGGGAAAGATTGTGCAACTCCAGTCAGTGAAAGTTGGTACAGATGTAGTTGGAGGTAGATGGTGTGAGCAGCAGAGGAGCACTGTGTGTGTGAGGGGAAGGACCAGAATGGTCTGGAGACTGCAGTAGGGAGCAAGGGGGCCACCTGTCTCATCTTAGGCTTGGAGGTATGTGAGTGTAGGAGGAAGACAAAAGCCTTACCAGGCAGACTGCAAGGAACCAGTGTGCTGAGGGGACTTCCCGGTTTCAGGTACAGCTGAAAGGAAACAGCCTTTGCAGGTGGCATACAAGAGAGGATTTGGTGAGCTTTATTGGATATAGTGGGTGGGAGGGTAGGGTTAGGAAGCTAGGGTGAGATTAGTGATGCCCAGACCTGTGTGGGGGTGACAGTCAGAGATGAAGATCATGTGGGAATTGGATTTCCCAGGAGATGGATGGAAACCTGAGTGCAAGGCCTGGTGGGACATCTCCTGATGTGTACCTAGGGGGTGGTCCATGATCACTTCTAATTATAGTTTCCTTACTGAGTATGCTTTCTTAGGCAGCTCATGGTAGCTAGGTAAGGAGGAGGAAATGGGGGGGTCTTGCAAGGAGCAAGGGGAGGATCTTTGGTGGGGTGCTGTGTAGTAAAGGAGGGGCCAGGGTTATCTTGAGTACATTATTACTTTACTTCTGGATGACTTCAGGAGTAATTCCATATAAATATTTCCAATGATGTTTATGCTAAAGTGGGTGCAGATTGAATGTATAGTACTTCAGAGAATTTTTCTGAAATATGAAATCTTGATGATATTAGACAAGTGTACTTGTAGAATGGACTTATGTCTTTTGGTTCATAAAGCTTTGCAGAAATTCTATAAATAGCCTTAGACTAAAAAAGATATGACAGAGAGGAGAGGGGGTAGTGGACAGGGAGGGTATGGGGAAGGGTGAGTGAGATTGGGGGTGGAGTTTCTTGAAGCAGAAAATCCAAGAAGGGATTTGCTGTTGGTATTTCGGTTTGTGGGACAGAACTCAGATGACAGGACAGGAACTGAGGGAACCCCTGGCCTGAGCTGCTGGCTGAATCTGCAGGAGGAGTGAACTCCTTAACTGAGAATGATTATGTTAATTTTCTTTAATTTTTGAAACTCCTTACAACATTTGTATTAAGGGTCTTTTTTGTGATCTCTACCAATTTTGCCCACTTTAATTGAGAGACAGGAGGAAATTGTGGGCCTGAGGACATATTTTATTTTTTTATTTTTATTTTTTTGAGACGGAGTCACCAGGCTGGAGTGCAGTGGCTCAATCTTGGCTCGCTGCCACCTCTGCCTCCTGGGTTCAAGTGATTCTTCTGCTTTAGCCTCCTGAGGAGATGGGATTACAGGTGTGTGCCATCATGCCCAGCTAATTTTTGTATTTTTAGTAGAGATGGGGTTTCACCATGTTGGCCAGGATGGTCTTGATCTTTTGACTTCGTGATCTGCCCGCCTCGGCCTCCCAAAGTGCTGGGATTACAGGCATGAGCCACTGCTCCTGTCCTATTTTATGTTTTAGAAAGTGTACTTTTGGTAATATTTACTCATAGTTATGCCTTAAGTTTTACATTTGTAGCAGGCATTATATATGTGTGTGTGAAACAAATATGATGGCGATAATTCCTTGCTGTTTTGTAGAAAATAACTTGTTAAAAAGTAAAAAGATGTAATTCAATTAATATGAATTCACTTAAAGTATATCAGCAAGTTTAAAAATTTTAGTGCTGAGAGGATGTTTCTGATTTCAGATTTTTCTTACATAGAGACTTAGATGGTAGATAAATATTAGGTAATTTAACAATATGAATGCTGTTGGTAACTTCAGGAATGAACATACATTTGCTCCATCATTCTTTTGAAAATGTTGCTATTTACTAGAAATTAATACTAGCTGCAGGGTGGACCTTCATTGCTTGTTACTTTGTTTTAGTAATTTATCATCTCTATCTAGGATAGTATTCCTGACTCCTTCTGATTTGGAGGAATCTTTTTTGGTCCATTATTGTAAGAAGTTTTACCTTGATTTTTAAAAAATCATTTTTGTTATTTGGTGTGACCTTCAGGAATACTTGAAAGGATTAATTATGAAGCCTCTCTATATATCTAAATTCTGGTGTTTGATACATTTATTTAGTACACGTGTATTCAGTACCTATGCTTTGGCTGAAGGGAGACCCTGACGCTCTCTGTCCACAGTCTGGTGGGGGAGACTGAGGTATAGAAGTAGGAGAGGTATCTAAGAGCAGTGTGTGAGGAGCCGGGCAAGGTGTCCTTACCTGTGAACTGACTTGTGGGGATGACTAGGGCTTAGCTAAGGGGACAAAAGGGACTCTGTGCTTCCTTCACAGCCCACTTCCTATTCCATCCTTCCCCACCTGGGCTTCTCACACCACATCTTTGACCAGATCTTGAGTTTCACGCCATGATAGCACCGGGGCTGGAGTCTTTTGTCTGATGCATTAAGTTTTCTGCTGTGTAAATTAGTATTTTCATCCACACGCATACTTTGTAGTTGCAAATAATCAGTCCAGGAGACTTTTTTTTTTTTTTTTTTTTTTGAGACGGAGTTTTGCTCTTGTTGCCCAGGCTGGAGTGCAGTGTGGTGCAATCTCTGCTCACTGCAACCTCTGCTTCCCGGGTTCAAGTGATTCTCCAGGAGACATTTTAAAGTCTGTATTTATAGGCATTTTCCAGATGTGAATTTCTCTTTAATAATAATGATGATGATAAGAATGTTGATTGGCCATTAAAGCCAGTCATTCCTGATATACCTCCTGTTTAATGATCTGATAGCCTGCTGAGTCTGGAAAGTCTTATTTTGTAGATTTTTGCCTCCTGATGTAGATAAGCTTCTGACCTGCAGTTAGCACATTACTGCAGGCACAGGAGGTACTGAAACATACTGGTTGGTGTCAGGAAAAGGAGTTCCTGCCTTCACCCTGGCTAGCATGGATCACTGTTGACAGAAAGTTTGTGTCAGTGGGCAGCCTCTGTAACTTGGATTCATTTTTCCTGCTTTTCCTTCTTTAATGGAGGGGATGATGTATTATACTTGGCGGTATCTCTGCATAGGTTTGCTGGCCTTCATGACCAGTGAGGCTGTTCTGTACTGAGTTTCTTCTTCTGCACCAACATTTCTATAACAATGTTGCATAACAAACCTTCCCAAACCTAGCAGCTTCCGTAAGCTTTACAGCAACAGGCATATATTTTTCTCCCTCACTGTGTTGGGTCTGTATTGGCTGGGATGGTTCTTCTCACTCATGGTTGCCTGGGGTTGTCTCCAGACTGGTGGGTTGGGTTCAGCTCTTCATGAATTTTCTCATTTTGCTTGGATCAGACACTATTTGGGGCTCTCCCAGCAACCACTGCCACATTTTAAGGCCTTTTTAGTCAAAGCAAGTCAAGAGATCAGTCTTGGATCACTGTGGGTGGTACCATCCCAATGTGTGGATGGAAGGAAGGAATGATTTATGGCATTTCTACAAACTACCCAGGGACCTAGGCAGCTGTTTAAATGTGAAATCGCCAGAATCATATTAGCCTATAAGTAAGTAATGGTGCATTACTAATGACATTCATCGTTGTCAGCATTTTCTGTCTTATGTCTGACTAGTTCTTTTGCACTTCATTATTTTCCTTGTTCTCATTGAGTGCTTCTGAATGACTCTTTTATTAAGTTGTCAAGTTTGCCTTACATTCTTCATTTACCCTTTTTTCTATCACCAGCCTGTTATCTTGATCATCAGGCCTTCAGTGCCATTATCCAGGGAATTTCAGTAAAATAGTAAAGGACACCTGTCTTCATCTACACACAGGACTGTAGACAGGGCTTGGATGGCTCTTAGTTCTGGCTTGGGAATAGAGGGGTGTAGGCAGTGTAGAAGGTGCAGGGGGGTCATTCCTCAGGGGAGAACTGAACATGAGCTCCTTCCTCTCTTGACAGCATCCCACTGGGTGAGATGAGGACTTTTTCCCTTCCTTTGGTGCTGTCTAGGGGTCTGCTGAAGCAGGTTTTTGTGATACTGTGTTATGACGCTTCCAACTAAAAAGCAATAGAATTGCTATTGAAGAGGATTATACATGGAAGGAAATAGAGGGATAATCCCACTGGTTTTGTGGGTGTGTTTACTAGTAGTACTTACTGCTGTATTAGGATTAATGACCTTTGCTAGGAGCAAAGTAATTCTAAAATTACTGACATTTCTATAATGCTGACTGAAGCTCTCGTAAGCATTCTACATATGCTCATTTTATCATCACAGCAGCCCTGTGATGTAAGAACCATTGTTAGCCCAATTTTTTTTTTTTTTTTCCTGAGATGTAGTCTCACTCTGTTGTCCAGGCTGGAGTGCAGTGGTGCGATCTTGGCTCCTCCCAGGTTGAGGCAATTCTCCTGCCTCAGCCTCCCAAGTAGCTGGGATTGCAGGCATGTGCCACCATACCCAGCTAATTTTTGTATTTTTAGTAGAGTCAGGGTTTCACCCCTTTGGCCAGGCTGGTCTTGAACTCCTGACCTCAAGTGATCCACCAGCCTCCGCCTCCCAAAGTCCTGGGATTACAGGTGTGAGCCACCGTGCCTAGCCTGTTAGCCCCTTTTTAAAGATGAAGTTGAGGAATGGAGTGTTTAAATAACTTGTCCAAGACCCTGTGGCTTCTGCATTTGAATCCAGGCAGTGTGCCCCAGAGGTTTTGCCCTCAACCTTTGCTGTTACCTTTCAGCTAGATGTGGAGAAATACTTGTCAACAAGAGGTTTAGCTGGACAAAGGGGTGGAGGAGGGTGGTTTCGGGTGGTATGTGGAAAATTATCTTTGAGATTTAAGGTGAAAATAATAGACACAGTTTACAATCTGTTGGTTGGTGGTGCAGGAAAATGAGAAGTTAAAGGAGGTTTCTTTAAAAATTCAGAAATGACCTCTAGCTCTGCCAGGCTGTCTGCCATTTGCTTCCCTGTGGTTAATTTGGACATACTTCCCTGAGTTCTGTAATAGTAGTAAGCCAGTGTGCTAGCATCCATTCCATGCCAAACCCTGGAAGCCATCCCTTCAAAGGCGGTTTCCTACCTGGACTCTGGAGTGCAGCCTTGCCCTCCCTCCCTCTTCCCTACAGCCCTGAGAGGCTGTGGGGAGAGTTCCATGAGCTGCTTCTTCAGTGTCACTTACTCCTGTTTCTTACCTTGGGCTTTCCTTCCTTCTCTTTCTCCTCTGGCTCTCCTGCTCATCCTCAAGGTGATGATTTATTTCTTTTATATTCCTGACTGATTTATTCCCATTTGTCCCTGAGGCCTTTGTACTACTCAGGTATGGAGTTGCAGGACCAGGGTAGGGGTTCTGTTGACGTCCCCAACAGGCTGTGTTACCTTGGGCAGGTCACATGAGATCCTGACCCTGAGGTTTCTTTCTCTTAATCACACCTGCCCATCTATTTCATTGGGCCATGGTGAGGGTCAAATAAAATAAAATCATGAACATTTCCTTTAAAGCATAAAGCATGACATAAATGTATGACATTAGCATTCCTGGCCTCCCCATGTGGCCTTATCCACTCCCTGCTGTGGTGTCCAGCATGGGCTTCAGCCATGGTGCCTATTCTGTTACTTGCTTATTTACCTGTGCACCCCTGAGGGCCTCGGGTCGTATTCTCTTTGAATTTTTTAGAGCTTAACGCAGCACTTGTTGGCATGGATAGGGGCTAGTAAATGTTTGAGTGAGTGGGTCAAGAATGCCTGTCTGAGGGAAGTTTGTGGTCATAGTTGTCATCTTTTTTTTTTTTAATTGAGCAAAGCCTTTCTGTTACATCTCAATGTTTCTTGATATTAGCCTTGTTAAAAAGTAGGCTTTTGATCCTTTCTTGTGTTTCTTTTTGCAGGTTGCTGAATTCCATTGCCTGTGATTGCCTTCCCTGAGACCTATGCTTACTTTATAAATATTATTCTGATGAGTCTTTAAAAAAAAAGACAAATCAAGAAATGATTCTAGATTTTGAATTAAAGATAAAATATCTGATATTTGTTATTTGGTTATTCATTTAACAAATGTGTTAAGTACCTTTCATGTACCAAGTTTCGTTCTTCAGGCTGGGGATGCAACAGTGAGCAGAGCAGATGAGATTTCTGCCCTCATGCTGCTTACATTCTAGCAGCCGGACAGTGAGGCAGCAAATTAATAAAGGGATGATTTCAACTCGTCTGAAGTGCTGTCAGGGGGAATCACGCGAAGAGGATGCCCAGACCAATGAGGAGTTCTCAACACACGTACATAAACTGAGTAACTGAGTGTGCTGTATGTAGATGCTGTGCATCCGGGTTCACTGTGCATTGGGTACCCTGGAACGTATCTAGTTGTCTTGTTAGTGAGCACTTAAGCTCAACACCACCAATGCCTGACAAGAAAGATATTGGATGGCTGAGGATAAAGGTGGTTGTTACCTGGACCTTTGGCCTCATGAGGACATCTCAGTGTATAAGAGGGATCCTTGAACATGATGAGGACCCTCTTTGTTTGGTTTGCTGATATTTGAGTGTCTGAGGGAATGAGGGAGTAAGGGAGGGAAAGATGGGGACTTGTTGATCTCGCAGTAGCTTTCTGTGCCAGCTTGCTGCATCAGCACACCCACATCCTCCATGCTAGAGAAATTGTTTGCCAGCTTATGGCATTCTGTGTCTGAGGCACATTCACTGCAGAGCCTACCAAGGGAGAGGGCCGGGGAGAGGAGGAAATGTGGAGTGATACATGGGGGCACTTGCAGATTTCTTTGAGGAAGTCATGTGTGATCCAGATTCTGAAGGATGAGACCTGTTGATGAAAAAAAATTGATGCTTTTAAACAATTAAAATTAGTTTTATTCAGAAGTCTTGCTGAGGTTCGAGTTTTATTCAGAAGTCTTGCCGAGGTTTGCAACCAGGGCTAGTCAGAGAGTGTCTGTTAGACTGCTCCAAAGTAGTGCTTTAGCCCACAGTTGATATACAGGTGGCGCACTCTGCATGTGCTCAGAAGTTACATTAAGTGTGCTCGGAAGTTACATTAGAGCAAAATCTTATCAAGGTTTGGGTGTGAGGGTCATCTGGTTATAGGTTATAGAGGCATAATCATTAATCCTGTCAGATATTATGTGCAGGAAGAGGCAAGGGCTGAGATGAATCTATCTTTTCTGAAAATGCTGTGGTTCAGGCAGGAGATGTGGGAACTGGTGCTGTATCCTGCTTATCATCTTCAGGGCATTCTTCTGAAGGGCTGTGAGGAGTCTTTGAGTCAGGGGCTTTGTAAAATTCTACTGGCAAGGGATTTTGTGGAACTCTGCTGTTATATAAGCAGGATGAACAGACATAGTGTCTGCATTTGCTACTTTGTCTCGTATACTGAACCAGCTGCATGAAGATCTGGGAGTGGGGGTAGCATCCTGCAGGGGCCCCAAGTGGAGAATGTGTTTGGGAAGTTTGGGAAATGGAAAGAATCCACAGTGGCTAGAGGATAGGGAGTGAGGGGGAGAGTGGTGTGCAGTGAAGTTGTTGTTGAGTGGGGGAAATCGGGCAGGGCCTCGCCGGCCATGGTAAAGAGTTCGGATTTTAAGTCCTACTGAAGGCAGATGGAAGGTTTTGAGTAGAGGAGTGATCTGATTTGATTGACTCTATTAAATATTCCTGTTGGCTGCTACGGGGAATGGAAGAAGAGTGGAAGCAGAGAACCCAGGCAATGGGCAGAGTTCGCAGCCTGTGTGAGGGTTCATGGCCACATAGACCAGGCAAGGCCGTGGAGAGCAGAAGCGGTCCAGGGCTGGAACACGTACGTGATAAAGGCAGGCTAATAGAATGGCATACTGGGGATTGGTAATGAGGAGTGATGCCCAGGCTGTGGCCAGAGCAGCGGGGTGGATGGGGGTTCCAACTTACTGAGAGGGAAGAGCCTGAGGGAAGAACAGGATCTGATGGAGGACTTCCCTTTGGACGCGTTTAATTTGAGAGGGCTTTGAGATCCTCATGTGGAGAATCAGCTGGCAGCAGGCTGTGAGACTAGAGCCTGCAGTGGGAGATGTCAGGGCTGCAGATGGAAATCAGGAGTCCTTAGCAGAGATGAGATTTGTCTTTTGATTTCCCCAAGGATTTTGAGAGTTAGGCTATTTCTTGTAGGTTTACAAGGTATAGTCATTATCATTGTATGTGTAGGCTAATTCATGAATTCTCAATTCATTCAAGAAAATATTGAACTAAATATTGTGCTAGATGCATGGGACATAATGATTCATGAGATAGGCTGTCGGTTCTGTGAGGGCAGGGAATATGTCTAACGGAGGAGACAGAGCATTCCATCAGAATTAAGTCAGGAATTCAATCAGAATTCCACCATAATTAAGTAAAATGTGATGTGTTCTGTGACAGGGAAGCATAGAGTGGGGGCTACACAGCAGAGGTGCAGACCTAGTCTTGGGGGTAAGGTGGGGATGTTTCAGCTGACTGCTGAGGGGGAGTGGGAGCCAGCTGAGTGAAGCCGGCTTCAGAAAGAGGGCTCAGTTAGTGGTAGATGGGCTAGCAGTTTGCATTAGAGTTGAAGTGTACTGAACTCTTTCTTGGAACTGGCAGATTCTGCACAAGGCACTCAAGGATTCCTTGGCAAGATTGTGTAGCTCACAGGAATGTTAATATTCGTGTGGGTTGATGATACTAGTTTCCTTGCTACCTGCTTTCACACAGTAAATTTGTTCCTTGCTAGGAATTTTCACAGCTCTGTGCCCAGTTTTATTTTGGTGCAGTAAATATAGTGTGAAATTGGCAGCTCATAAGACTTTATAAACACCTTACATGCATTATTTCAAAGAGCCAGGGCACATTTTTGCATGAAAAGCTCTTATACAATTATCAGAGAAAAACAACTCTTCAGAATCATCTGTGTTATTGCTAACATTATGTAATTTGAACACCATAGTATGTATGTTCACATAGATTCAGTGTTAGGACTGCAAAGACAATTAGTACAACACTGTTACAGACTGAAGAGCAACACATGTTTTTCTTGAGTAATCCTTGCAGAATTTTAAGGAAGCTTTTTGTTGTTTGTTTGTTTTTTGTTTTGTTTTGTTTTTAAGAGACAGGGGTCTCACTCTGTTGCCCAGGCTGAAGTGCAGTGGCTCAACCATAGCTCACTGTAGCCTCAAGCTCCTGGGCTTGGGCGATCCCCCTGCCTCAGCTTCCCAAGTAGCTGGGATTATAGGTGTGAGCTACAATGCCTGGCTCCAGGAAGCTGTTTTTACTTTTCCTCAGGTGCTAGTGTATTCTCCCAAAGTGCCAACTCCTTGGTCAGGACTGTAAATGGCACAAACAACCTTGTTTGCTGAGGAAAATGTACAAAGGTACGTTGACAGAGGGTGACTACTTTGACCCCCAGTGTTGTGAGGTTTTACCCTGGCTGCCCGGGGCCCTTGGAAGAACTGGCTGTGTTGCTACTCAGCCCCAGTGGGAGTTGTCACTGTGCTAAGTTCCCCACACCCCCGCCTCTCTGTCCGCAGTCTGTGGTTTAGCAAAACTGTCTAGTACAACAGGGGCAACTCTAGGAACACGTGGTAGGTCCTACAGTGTCCATACATGAGTGGGGCAGGTCATCTAGAAGCTTGTGGTTGGGGAGCCTGTGCTAGTTCACTTCAGCTGGTTTCTGTTTTCATGCCCAGAGAGGTATGTTGGTGGGGAGGAAGCAGAAATTGGTCCATTTAGAAGCTCCACCAGCAAAGTTGTTTTTCAGAGATACAAACCTATCCCTCTTCACAGCCTGTGTCAAAAACTGCCTCCTTCATGAACCTCTACTTCCTCATCCCCTAACAGGAAGTCATGTTGTCCCTCCCCAGACCTGCCCCTGCTTACCTCTGACCTTCTAGCTGGTCTGTCCTTGCTGGCGGCCGTCAGCTCCGATCTCCCTGAATTGGCCCCACGGTCTCCTGAGCAGGGCTGAGTGGTGAGTGGTACCCAAGGTTCAATTAAGAACTCTCTTAGGTGGAGAATAAACAAACAGGAATACTGTTTTGTTCTGTGTTGTCTTATAACGGAATGAAACTAGTTGTACTTGCCTTCTTTTCGGAGAAGGTTATTTCTAAATTCTGGTAATTGTATAAAGTGAATTGTTGTAAATGGAAACTTTTTCTTTTCAGATAATGTGGATGCAAGTGATCTTAAGCAGTTTTTTGAGACCAACTATTCTCAGATATATTTCATCTTCTATGAAAATTTTATAACACTGGAAAATAGTTTGAAATTAAAAGGTAAGCATTTCTGTGTATTTTTTTTTAAACATGCAGGCATTTTTATAAGTTGTGTATATCATGAGCTACAAATTATACATTTTTAAGCCTTCTGTCTTGCCAAGACTTTAGCAAAGCTGTGAGAGCGTGGTGGACAGGGTGGCATATTTGTTTCTCTTGAGCTTTCACTTATACAGATGTTAATTGAACAACACATGGCTAGCAAAAATAGCAGAAGAAACCCTTAGAGAGCATGATTTTCAAAAGAATAAGTTACTCAGAAAGAAAAGTTATGCATGCGTACTATTTAAAAAATTTAAATTCTGTAAAAGGACCTGAAATGAAAACTCAACTGTCTGTTTTGCCCTGCTTGCAGAGGCACCACTATGAAAGATTTCCTGCATCTCCTTCCAGATATATTATTAGTGTATTATGTTTATATATGTTTGTGACTATATTCTTTGAAAATCAAACCAACAAGGTCACATTATATGTTCTGTTCTGTATACATTTATACATCCTGTCACCTAAGCGGCCGGATAGTGTAGCCTGGGGAGCCAGACTGGGTTGGGAACCCGGCCCCACCCTTCTGGCTGTTTCTCCTTGGGTGGATTAACCTCTCTCTGAGTTGGCGTCCTCTTGTCAGCATTAAACAGGTTCACAGGTATCCTAGCGTTTTAGGACAGAGTTTGACACATAGTCCATGGTCAGTGAGTAGTAGCTACCGTCACCGTCTTCCTTCATTTTTGTGTAGTCTGTGGGCTGAATCTGAATCCCCACAGCTCTATGAAGTACATGTCATTCATTCATTTAAAAAATAAGCCATATGCATAAATAACTGTGAAAAAAGTTAAAAAGTTAGTTCTGTAAGACATTTAGACAGAATTCTGTGGTTCTTGGGAAGTGAGAGAGATGACTTCCTGCTGAGTGTATAGATGAGGCTTTGGGGAAGAGGTGGCCTTGGGAATGGACCTTAAAGGACAGCAGGATTTCAGGTGGAAGAGAGCGGCACTGCTGGTGGAGGGGAGAACGTGAGTAGAGCCAAGGCTGTTCTTACGACATCTATGGGAAAAGCTTTTTTTTTTTTCTTGCAGCAAAGGTGTGTGAAAGAGATTTGCAGGAAATTAGATAATGCTTGCAAGGAGCCTTGAATTGCAGGCTAAGGAGTTTGGACTTTGTTCTGGAGGTGGTTAGAGCTCTTGAAAGCGTTTGCTACTATGACAAGTGTCTTGTAAAGTAGCAAGTGAACTAGAGGCAGGAACACCAATTGGAAGGCTGATGCTGTCATGCCTGTGGGGGATGGTGATGCCTGATCCAGGGAGGCAGTAGTTAAGGGAAAAGAAAAGTGTTGTGTCTCAGTGGGTCTACCATCTATGAGACTTGGTTATAAGGGAAAGGGAGAAGTCAAAGATGCTTTCAGGACACTGAGTCTGCTTTGTGAGGTACCATTAACAGTAGGAACCCTGGAGGGGAGCCAGATTTGGAAGGCAGGAGGGTGAGAGTAGCTTTGGGCAGTCTGTGTTTGAGGTGACTGGGGGATACCTTGGTGTAGGTGTTGGCTGGACGGTACAATGTAGGTGACTGGAGCTTGGGAGAAAAGAGGTGAAATCATGCTATTGTCAAGGGAAAAAGTATACAGAGAAAGAGAGTGATGGTCAGAACTTTTAGATAATTCCTTATTTTACTGGGTATATGCAAAGGAAAGCGATGGAGTAGTGGGAGGGGTGCCAGGAAAGGGTTTTGTCACAGAGGCCCAGGGGAGAAAGAATTGAAGTCATGTAGGGTCAGCCCGTTGGTGCGTGAGATGCAGCTGGGCTGGGGAGTAAGAACCCCTCAGTGTGCTGGTCAGTGAGTGCTGAGAGAAAGGTTCTAGGTGAGGAACGGGTCGGAAGCCAAACAGATGAACGTGGAATCACAGGGTGGTGAGCTGGTGAAGGTGACCCATGAGAATATCCTTTCAGAAAGTTTGATGTGAAGACACAGATTGTGTTTCACCCTGGTCATGGGCAGGTTATTGAGGAATGCATCGGCCTGTTTGCAGACTGAGGAGTGGGTCAGCTGGAGTGGGGGATAACTGATGGTGTAGGTGTTGGGGGAAGTGGGTTGAGACAGGTCAAGGAAGAAGAAGAGACACAGAGAGGAGTGTACAGGTGGTCTTTCTATGTACGGAGGAGCAGATAAGGGGATAGTGTAGATATGGAGACATTTTGAGATGGAGAGGAAAAATTGAGGGACCCCTTGTCAGATGCCCTGATTGCTCCTATAGAACAGGGGCAGTTGTCAAGCATGAAGCGGAAGGAATTCAGGGTGAGGCACTGCGATGGTCTTTGATTGTGGCCGTTCTTGCAATCTGCTGCAAAGAATCATAATGAAGAACCAATAAAAATAGTGAGATTTTTGAAGTTTTTTTGCTTTTAGTATAATCTGTATTCGATTGGAGTGTAGGGAAGACAGTGTACCCCAAAAAAGAAATAAAAGAAAATGCCTACCAGGAATAATGAAATAAATAATCTTGTGATAACTTCAGCCTTTGCATTTATTCAGGCAAAAACTCCAGAGTTATTGGCTCTATCTTCAAAATACATCCAGAATCACCGGCCTGTTCTCATTGCCTACACTGGTAACACTAAAACTCCTGATATCCTCACCTGGATTATAGCGTTAGCCGCAGAAATGGTCTCCCACCTCCACACTTGTGCCCTCTCCCATCCCATAGTTTCTTGTCAAAAGAGCAGCTGGAGTCCTTTAAAAGTGTGAGTCAAATCATGATTCTTGGCTGTTCTAAACTTTCAAATGGGTTCTGATTCCCAGCCATTACAGTGGTCTCAGAGTCCACCTAATCTGCCTTCCTTTGCCTCACCTACTCTCCAACCTCATCTGCTCCAACTCTTCCCCTTGTGTGCTCCAGCCTTAAGGGCCTCTGGCTGTTTTCTGACTATGCTAGACATGCTCAGCTACAGGGACTTTGCATTGTTCAGTTCCTCTGCCTGGAACACACCTCCCCTAAATTTCCATATGGCTTGCTTCCTAACCTCAAAGGATCTTGTCTCAGATGTAACCTTACCAGAGAGATGTTCTCTGACTTCCCCAGTCAAAATTGCATACCGTCTTTTTAGGCTTCTCTATCTGCCTTCCCTGTTGTTTTTCTCACTCATTTATAGAATGCCCCCTCCTGCCAGAATATTAACTTTTTGAGGGCAGGGGTTGTTATCTGTTTTGCTCACTCTGTATCCTCAGGGCCTAGAATAATCCCTGGCATATAGACATTCTGTAGTAGTTTTTCAACGAATGAGTGAATGATATCTACTTCATTGAGCTGTGGGGATTCAGTTAGATCAGGGGTCTACAGCTTATAGCTGCCTGTTTTATAAATAAAGTTTTATTAGACAAGCCGTATCCATTTATTTATGTATTATCTGTGGCTGATTTTGTACTGTAACAGCAGATTTGAGTGTTTTTAAGAGAGGCCTTGCAAAGCCTAAGATATTTGCTGTCTGACCCTTTACAGAAGAGGTTTGTTGGATTCCTATATTAAGTGATGTATGTCAAGCACTTAGCACGATACTTGGTACACAGACAGGACAAAAAATGGTAACCTCTGCTGCAGGTGTTGTAGGTTTTATTACTGTTGTTATTATGAATAGGACAATGTGCAGTTGCCCAAAAAGATATACTACTTTTATAGTTATCTGCTGTATGACTTTTTATATTACCAATTTCGAAATTTTTCTTTGTGCTGTGCGTTCTGCCACAATTTGAGCCAATAAGTAACTAGTTGAGAAATGAATAAATTACCCATCATAGTTTGGTAACAAGTTGGAAAACATGGAAGCTGTGTTCAAGCAGCTAGCACGGGGCAGCTCTGCTGGATGTGGATCCAAGCAGTCTGGCTCGGTTGTCTGTTTGCAATCCTAATGTGTTCTCCATACTGCCTCTTGCTATTTTTTGAATAAATGAATGTATGTTGAGGCTTACTAGTTTTAAGCTGCCTTTTAGCATAATTTGTAATGTCCTAAAGTTTGAATGATGTCATGATAACAATTATTTTTTAATATTCCAGGGAATAATAAGTCACAAAGGGAGGAGCTGGACTCCATCCTCTTCCTTTTTGAAGTAAGTTTTGATGAATTTATTTAACTTTTGTAATTCTTGTTGGAAATAAAGTATTTTTGATCTTTAATTTTATTTGAAGACAAAAATGGCTATTGGTGGACATATTTTTTTTTCTTTCCTTCCTTCCTCCCACCCTCCCACTTTTACAAACAGTTCTACAAATAATTTTCTTATTTTGCAAACGTGTGAGAGTTTTTCCTGTATGGGTACCTAGATGTGAAATTATTAGATGGAAGAGTACACACATCTTAAATAGCAGCAGATACTGCTGAATTGCTCTCCAAAAGGTCATATAGTCACACTGAGAAACTGCGCTGTAAAAAATTAAAAAAAAAAAGTACCTAAAAATGTTGTATAAACTGATATGTAAGTCTTATGTAAATTTCTTATACTCTAACATTGGAGATGATTCGTCGATATATGTAAATACGCACATATATATACACATATATATAAATCCGACATGGAAAAACTTTTTTAATATATATTTTCTACTAGTGAGGTTAGATCTTTATGCATCTATATATCTGTGTGCATTGATCATATCTTCAGTGTTGAAACAGTGTTTGGGTGTGGTTTTTGACTTATTAGGCGTAAAGTCTTTCTTGTCCAAATATATTAGTTAAGTGGCCAGATTACGGGTACCTGGAGAACACACTCAGAACTGAGTTATAGGTTCTGAGAGTTAATTGTTGGTTTTTGAGAAATTATTTGTGGTTTGAGAGGTGTATGCTTAGGTTGGTGTGAGAAGATGAACTTTTATGGCTATAAAGGAAAGGCCTCATGTGGACAGGTGCAGAGCTGGCTCTAGAGGGAAGCCACTGTAGGAAAGATCTCCTGCAGTAGAAGAGTTATCCAGGGCCTTATGATGAGGGGCTTTCTGGGTTTATGGAAAAAAACAAAATATGGGAAACTTCCAGCCCAGGACTTGTCTTCATGGCTAGTGCTCAATAACCCTGGTTCCCCTTTCTCTCCTTTGAAAGCTATATTCCTTTCCAGAGTACACACATTGATTCACTGCATATTCTGTAGTGGTTATTATGTTTCCTGTGGTTACCCTCCTTTGAATGAAACCTGTGTAAGTGAGTTGTTTTTAACAGGAGCTTTAATTAAGTGTGTTAGTTAAATATGTATCTACTGACCATCATTTGTTTGTACTATTTTATCAACTTAATTATATTATTTATGTCATGGTTAAAGAATCTGTAACATATGTAAGTTAGGAAGCATGGTAATAAAGCACATACTCTTGACACCCTACCCCTTCTCCATTTTAGGAACTAAAAACTACTTAGGTGCTCTTCCACCATCCTTTCTCACCTCTGTGACAGTCATTCCCCTGCATTTTATCATCCTCTTTCTTTTAAAAAATGGCTTTACCACATATATTTATACCCTTAAATAATTTCTTGTGTGTTTTTGTTTGGTTTTGAGTGTAATAGAAATGATCTTCTATGGTACATAATCACCTTTGACATGTTTTTTACCCTCAACATTAATTCTAAGATTTACCCATGTTTTTAAATTTAGTTCAAGTTTATTCATTCCCACTGCTGGATTAGGTAAATATATGTGACTTGTTTAATTCCTACATTTTGTCTACAGATGTTTTGTTTTCTTGGTAGACAGATTGTCTGTGAGTAAGGAATGAACATACTTGCCAGTTGGTCTGCTTTCCGCCCTGACTCAGCCTTCCAGTACATTGGTAAATGGAAGTGATAAAGGGTCATCTTGTTTTTGACCTAAAGAGAGTTTTGTTAATGTGAAACATTAAGAGTAATATTTTCTGTAACTTTTTGGTAGATTCTCTAGCAAATTAAATAAGTTTGTTTCTATTCCTAGTTTGAGATGTATTTAAAAAAATCATAGATGGGTTTTGAGGTTTTTAAATTTTTTTGTTGAAAAAACCTGATTGAGATGATGATGATTCTTCTTGAGTATTAATATTGTGAATTACAGTTCTAGATTTTTGGATGGACTAATTACTATTATTATTATCCTTTGAGTCAGAGTATTGCCCAGGCTGGAGTACAGTGGAGTGAACATAGCTTACTGTAGCCTTGACTTCCTGGGCTCAAGTGATCCTCCTGCCTCAGCCTCCCAAGTAGCTGGGACTACATGTGTGCATCACCGTGCCCAGCTAATTTTTTTTCTTATTGATTTGTTGTAGAGATGAGGTCTCCCTATGTTGCCCAGGCTGGTCTCAAACTCCTGGGCTCAAGTGATCTTCCTGCCTTGGCCTCCTAAAGTTGTGTGATTATAGGCATGAGGCACTGCACCCAGCCTGGACTAATATTTTGTTTGCATTCTTGGATCTATGTTCACAGCTGAGGTTGGCCTCAGTTTTTCTTTCTCATGCTCATATTGTTTTTGACTGGTCCTGTCATAATGGTTATAAAACCTATTGTCAAGCATTTCTTCTTTCTCTGTTGTATAACATAGTTTTATAAGATTGAAATGAGCTGTCATTGAAAGTTTGTTTACCTTTCCTATATAACCACCTGAAACTGGGGTGCTTTTTTTACTTATGTGAAGATTTTACCCACTTATTCGATTTCTTTGATAGTTTTAGACTTGTTTTAGTATTATTCAGATTTTTCTTTTTTTTTTCTCGATTCAGGTTTGGTAAGTTATATATTTTTCTAAGAATTTGGAGAAATCTAAGGATTTGTTCTTATCACCAAAGTTTTAAAATGTATTGGCAAAGAAGCTTCTCTTTGAAGACTCATAATCCCTTCAGTTTTATCTCCCTTAGCATGGTCTTTATTGTCTTCAAGAAGTTTTTACATTACATACCTTAGTAGTGGTGGTGATGGTAGTAGGAGGAGGAAGAGGAGGAATAGTATTTATGCCACATTTTTACTATCTTCCAGTGGCCATTGCAGCAACTTGAAACTCTGTTTTTTTGATGTAATTGTTGTTCCTTTAAATGTCTTTTCTTTCTGGCTTCTTTTTTTTTTTTTTTGAGATGGAATCTCGTGCTGTCGCCCAGGCTGGAGTGCAGTGGTGTGATCTTGGCTCACTGCAAGCTCCACCTCCCAGGTTCACGCCACTCTTCTGCCTCACCCTCCCGAGTAGCTGGGACTACAGGTACCCGCCACCACGCCCGGCTAATTTTTTTGTATTTTTAGTAGAGACGGGTTTTCACTGTGTTAGCCAGGATGGTCTCAATCTCCTGACCTCGTGTTCTATCCGCCTCAGCCTCCCAAAGTGTTGGGATTACAAGGCATGAGCCACTGCGCCCGGCTGCTTCTTTTAAGATCTTTTGTGTCTGTTGTTCTGTAGTTTAATTACAAAATACCTAGTTGAAGGTTTCTTATCTTACTTGGTATATATATGTTTCTCATGTCTCTGGATTCATGTTTTACAGTTCTCTAACATTCTTAGCAATCGTCTTCTCAAATATTGATATGTTTCTGTTCATTCTGGCCATACTTTCTAGGATTCTTATTTAAACTTGTTGATCTATCTTCCCTGTCTCTTAAGCTTGCTTTTATTTTCTCCTCCCCCAATCTGTTTGTGTTGCATTCTGGGAAGTCTCTTTGGTTCTTTCTTCCAGTTCACTGACTTCTTTTGGAACAAATCTGCTACTTTACCAATCTGTTGAGCTGTACATTTCAATGATTTTTTTTCATGTTTTAACAACTTTTTTGATTTGGCATTCTTATGTGGCTGGTTGCTTTTGATTGTCTCTTGATCGTTGTTCACTTTTAGACATCTTTTGTTTTCTTAAACATTTACTGCATAATATTTCATATTTTGTATGTGATAATCCTAGTAGCTGAAGTGTTTGTCTAATTATGCTTGTTATTTCAGCTGCCTCTCATTCACAGTGGCTTCTTTTTTGCATATTTTGTGATATTTGATTTTGAGAGTGATACTGAATGACTACAGATTTCATGTTTGTTAATTCTGGTTTCTCCCAGAAGATTTGTCTTTGCTTTTGCCGGGAGTCTGGGAATGCTCTTGATTGAGGGCACTTTAGCTCCATTTGAGGGTTCTGGTTTATGAATGGAAATTCAGGTTGAGTTTCCTAAACTTACCATGGTTGGGGACTGGGTGCTGGACAGAACAGCCACCTGTAGATCCTGGTGCTAGTATTGCCATCAGCTCCTTGGCATTCTGCAGTTTTTTCTTTTGCATGTTGCTCACAGATCAGTTTTTGGCTCACTTGTCTTCTGCTTCCTTTCTTCTTCCCTCTTTACTCCTCCTTCTTCCCCTACCATTTTTTAGTCCCTTGTTAGTTTCTCTGTGTTCTTCGAAGCCCAGCAATGTTTTAAGAATTAGATTTGTTGTCATGGATCTAAGGGCTAGTTGGCCTGCAGCAGGAGAACCCTTCAGAGACTCTAGATCTGTCCCTCTCTCAGAAGTTTCCAAACCTTCTCTTCGTGTTCCGAAATTGTAGACTAGGGAGGGTGTTAATACTGATTCATTACCATTTCCAGAGGATTAGTTGCCTATATAATAGAGCAAATATATATTATTCAAGGCTTCATAAAACTTTCATTTTGCGTGGTAAATATGAATGAGGAATAAACTTGCATTACTTTTGTTTATGCTTATGTTCCCTCTGTCTCTGGCTTTAGAAGGTAGGTTGTAATTTGTATGTTTCATTCTGGGTACTAAGTAATTTCATTGCTGCTTTGTAGGATAGTGCCGTGTAAAGCTTGTAAAGAGATAGTTTATAAGCGTTTGGAAGTGAATACTTATCACTTTGTAAATAATTGGGAAAGGCTGCCTTGAGAAGAGGTGGAGTTAATTAGATGTGTTAAATCACAAAAGTGATACCATGTAGAGATATTCTATAAATAAGAAATGGCTTGGAAGAAAGCATAGAGGTAAGAGATAAGAAGGCATGAAAGAAGAGTATGTAAAGAGAGCTGCTGTCTGCCTTGTAAGTCAGGGATGCCCTGAAAGGGAACCTTGGAAAAGGAAACAGTAGTTTTTAGATGTAGAGTATTGGAGACATTATAGTATTCTGATAAAGTAAGTAATGTGCAGTGAAGGCCACCAGCCAGTCCAGGTCATGATCTCAGGCAGTGAGCAGACCTTTTTGCCTGCCTTCCTCTCTAATGGGAACACCTGTACCTTTTGGAAGTTGACCTTTCAGCTGCGTTTGCCTGTAGCTTCAGATATGTGCGCCTCTTAGGAGAGTTTCTGTTGGTTCATGGAGATGTTTGTCTTTTTTTTTTTTTTTGAGATGGAGTCTTGCTCTGTCGCCCAGGCTGGAGTGCAGTGGCTCGATCTTGGCTCACTGCAACCTCTGCCTTCCGGGTTCAAGCCATTCTCCCTGCCTCAGCCTCCCAAGTAGCTGGGACAACAGGCGCCTGCCCCCACGCCTGGCTAATTTTTATATTTTTTAGTAGAGATGGCGTTTCGCCATGTTGGCCAGGCTGCTCTTGAACTCCTGTCCTCAGGTAATCCACGTGCCTCGGCCTCACAAAGTGCTGGGATTACAGGCATGAGCCACTGCGTCTGGCCTATCATATTTTTTTCACTATGGTTATGACTCTACTTTTACTGTACTTTAAACAAACATATTTCATCCATCATTGCTTTTATTTCAAATGGAGATGTGAGGATGATGGTGTGGGACTCCAAAACATGAATTTACATTTACCATCTTGACAGGAATCTACATGTTTTACATGGGCTAGGCTGTTTAATCCTTTCCTTCTGAAGTAGGTTTGGTCTTCCCAGTTGTATATGAATGAAATGTTGGAGACTTTGTAGAGTTAGGTGACTTGCCCAAGGGTACACACTTAGTAAATGGGAGAGTGGGGATTTAACCTTTAGTCTAACTCTAGAACCTATTTTCCTAACTTACTGGCATGCTGCCTACCACTTAGGAGTGTTGATTATTCTGCTTTCTAAGCTGTGTTCCATAGGCTGTCTATATCAACATGCACTGTTCTTTATAATTCATTCATTCATAAGACACATTTATTAGGTATGCACTGTGTCAGACACACGTAGGTGCTGGAGATACAACAATGAGCAAGGCAGACAGAGCCTCCCGTCCTCATGGAGCATAAATCAGTATTTCGTGGCGAACTGAAGAGTCTACTGGTAAGAATGAATTAATGTCAGAACTCTAGTAATGACCTTCTGAGTTACAGAAAATCCTGAATGGTTCTTTTCAGAAGTGATATTTTGGTGATGGCTCTTGAATTAGTTACCTGCATAAGGGAAAGGAGGGTTGGTGTCGAAACACAAGGTACCTGGTGAATGGGCCTCAAGATCAAATAATTCACATAACCTTGAGAACCTTCTGGATTCAAGCTTGAGAGGTTATTTTAATGATACCTGGGATTTGTTTTAATCAGGTGTGGTAAGGCACAGAAACATGGAAATGATTGTTATGAAGGAAGAAGTTTTAATTATGCTCACAGTCCTGTAGAAACAGACATGCCACACAGAGCCAAACAGGGAAGCACCAAGGCAGAATCAGTAGGCAAATAGGAAAGAAGGAGAGACAGACAGAACTGAGGGCAGGAGCTTTTATTGTGGTTTTTGCAGGAAGGAATGGGCAAGGCCAGGTAAGCAAACTACATAGGCTTAGGACTGGATAGTTTGAATAATTTCAGCTGACGGGACCGTAGGGGTGGGTAGCTCCTGGTTGTCCATACCTGGCCCCCAGGTGATTAGGGGAGGGGGATAGAGCCCATACAAGGATGTGGTTGGGGTTATGGATTTGATATTGGTTGGTTTGCATATCAGAAACATGCTCTGAGCCACTATCTTTGGGAATTTGCTAACCCTTGGAAGGGCATCCTTCCTAGGTCATTGAGGCCCCAGATGTCAGCACGTCAAGAATACAGAGAATAAGACAATATAGTTAATTCAGAGATACTGTTTCAAGGTTTCTGCCACATTGTATGCCATCCCCTTTTACTAGAGAAATAGAACAGTTTGGAGTTATACATATATGTTTTAGAAAGTTTATAGAATTTGATATTTCCTTACCCTCCCACACTCCAATTAAAATACATTGACAGAAGAGGCTTAATTTCAAAACGTAAACATGTTCTGGCATTGGAGTGCCACTCATTCAGATGTTCTTCAAATATCACAGAATTTGAAATCACAGATTAACAGATTCCTTATTCTAAATTTTATTTAAATTACCCCACTATATTAAACCCTGTTTCTCTCTTGTCATTAGCCTTCCTGGAGACCTGAATGGGTTCTTTATGCTGGAAAGTGTGGCCCAGGCTGGTTTAACACCCACAGTCCTCTCCCTGGCTCTTGGTGTAGCTCTCCTTCATATTTTGTGGTTACTCCGTGGAAGTGCTCTGTTGGGCTAACACTTTGCCCCTTTACCTCTCTTTGCATAGTTGCACTTCTGCCTCTTCGTTTATTCAGTTCTCTTTTCAGGGACTGCCCTTAGCTCTTCTCCCCATCTGGCCCATTCTCTCAGGCCCTGTTCAGACCCACGAATTTCTCCTGGCAACTCCTGCTGGAAGTGCTTATTCTTTCCTGGTGACTGATATAATGGCACTACCTTGTGTTATCATTTGACTGTGGCTGTATGTCCATAGTTATCCCTTAATGTGGCTATGCCTTAGCTTCCTAATGAGACTGTAAAAATCCTAACTCCATGTTTTTTGTTTGCATTTTTGTACATGTTTTTGAGTGGAAGAGGGACAAGAACAAATAAAATGAACAAGAAAAGCAAATTCTTCTAAAGCCAACAACCGTGACTTACAAAACTTTGTGACTTTTTTCTTTCTTTCTTTCTTTGAGACAGAGTCTTGCTCTGTTGCCCAGGCTGGAGTGCAGTGGCACTATTTTGGCTCACTGCAACCTCTGCCTCATGGATTCAAGCAGTTCTTCTGCCTCAGCCTCCCGAGTAGCTGGGACTACAGGCATCCGCAACCATGCCCGGCTAATTTTTGTATTTTTGGTAGAGACAAGATTTCACCATATTGGTCAGGCTGGTCTCAAACTCCTGGCCTCAGGTGATCCATGTGGCTAGTGGCTACTGTATTGTACAGGGAGGCTCTAGAGTCCTCCAGTAGAGCCTTATTTCATCGTTTGAAAGACCACTTTTCGTTGTTAAACACGGTTAAATCCTTAGTATCTTGTACATCTGTATCCTTGTGATGCAGAGGACTTTGACTTAAGGTTTAGAATTTTACTGAAATGGTTTCTCTGGGCATCTTCTTATTATCAGAGTGCCCTTGGCTGAGGGGAATGAGCATTTACCTCCACAGGTTGGGGAAGCATGGCTCCAAAGTGACCCTCTGCAAACAGAATTGAAAAGCCATGCACAGTTTCATTCTACTGTTTTCATGCATGTTTTAAAATGAAAATAATGTTAAATAAAGGCTAGTCAAATTCCTTAGGACTTCATCTCCCCACCACACCTTCATCCTTTCTCCATCTGTTTCCCCTTCAAAATAAAGAAAACAGTTCCAGTGCACTCCAGGATGATGCCCCATCTCTTTTTGTCACCCCTCCTTTGGTAGGAGATTCTTATTTGAGAAGCATTGATGGAAGAGGCAAACTGCAGCATGTGGACCACACAGCAAGTGCAGATGACATGTGGGCTTCTTATAGGATATACAGAGAAAGAAAAATAATACCGTGGATGCTAGCTTTTGTTTTTCCTTTAGTATTGAAATTTGATTGCTTGCGATTTATTACACGCCTGTATGTACTGACTCCCTTCCTTCCCTGCAGTGTAGTGTTATGCTGGATTGGACAGCTGGACTCACGTGTGCACAGTCTTGCTGGGTGTAGTTATGTTTGGGGTTCATAATTTGACCAGTGGTGAATCCAGGGATGTAGTGGAATCTATGTCTTACTTTAATGGAATTCAATACTGGGTCTCTTGTTCTTCATTGCTCCAGGTGAGCTTATATAGATAGTGGATTTAGCCTCTAATTTTTTCCCTTAGAGTAGGGGAAAAGAATTTTTAATGATTTTCCTGATAATGGTAATATAGCGATATCCAGTACAGTGCCATTAAGATGAAACAAATGGCTGATTTTCACTCTCGGTAGCATTGCTTTGTATATGCAATCCAGTAATTTGAATGTTGATTTTGTTTGCCATCCAAATGCATTCATTTATAACTTTTCACACTTAATAGTAACATTTTGCTTTAGATACTAATAGTGAATTGCCTAAAGAAAAACTAGAGTTATGAATATAATAGGATTACAAACAATTCTGAGATTTATTTCCTTTCTTCTTCCTTTCCTTCTCCTTCTCCTCCTCTCTTCCTCCCCCAACCCCTGTCTCCTCTTCTTCTTTTGTGGGAATTGCATATCTTTTATAACTCTTTGAAAATGAAAACAAATTAAAAGCTCCTGTGGAGGTTCAGTGAAAATGTCTGAGCTGAATTCTAGGCAAGTCAATATATTCAGGCTAGGTGTCCTACAGGATTAAGTAATGATTCCTTTTCTTTCTTCATACACTGGCTAATGGCTTTTCTTACAAGCGAATAATACATAGCAAGACAGCAGAATCATATTTTTACAATTAACTAGTTGCCACAGTTTCTGCTTTTCTCTGCTTTGTTATTCCTTATTCTGGGCTGTCCAGTGTGCAGCCATCATTCCGTGCTGCTCCCTCCTCCCGTGCCAAGGTGAAGGACTTCCTCTACAAACCTCTCAGGCTGTTACTGCTTTTTATTTTGTTTCCTGTGAGGACCACTTTATGGTTTTTGAGTGGGACAAGAACAAATAAAATGAACAAGAAAAGCAGATTCTTCTAAAATTCTTGGAATTTAAGTTCTTATTGAGGATTTCAAATATTTAGGTGCTTTAGTAGATTTTATTTTCCTTTAAAAGAATGATTCCAATTTTGAATGTAGCTCTTTGGTCAGTGTCATAATTCTAAGTGACCGATTGCAATTGAGAAAAAGCCACTATCAATTCAAATTTTGTGGAGAGCATTTTTAAAAGAACTGAGCTGACACAGACTCCCATCTCCCATCCCCAAAGTCTCCCTGAGTTCCAGTTGGCAAAGAGAATGAATGTCTCTAGTTATCATGATGAAGATATTGGGTCACATTTATGACATAGGGCTGTATTTAAATGATAATAGAGGTGTATGATCATCTGGCCTTCTTTGTAATGCTAGTCATACTTGTGGCTTTTATTGATGTTGAACCCTTGGTTGAGAACAACTCCAAGTGATAGCATTATTGTTATGGCATAGTGTGATCTTGCCTTGAGACTGCTCTGCAGGGATCACAGTAGAGGGCCAGGTGGCCAAGGTACCCTTTTTCACTGGTCTCACATGTTGCCTGTGGTAGTGAATTAGCTCTGTAATTGCTCCTCAGTGCTATCACCTGTACTGGATGCTGGAGAAATAATAAAACACACGACTGAGATCCTTTATCTCTATGGCATGTGGTTATTCTGGTGTCTGATTTTGATTGTGAAATATCTATGATCTCTACAAACTGGAAGGTGGGAACAAAATATAAACATGTGGTCCATTTTGGAGATTCTTTGCATGCACTGTTCCTGGTTAAAATGTGATTATCCTATTACAGAATGTTAGTAATTTTAATTAGACAAGTGTTTAAGTTGAAAGGAGTCAGTTTCAATGGATAGTTTAATATGCATATTTAGTATTAAAGACCGCAGTCACCCTTTTGCATCAAGACTTACAGGTGAGAAACTTGGGATTGATCCAACGGGATATACCAAATTACTCAGGTCACCTTGGAGGAAGGGACACTGGAGATAAGATGTTCGTGGAAGTCTGAAATTACATTCTTGTGGTTATCTGTTGCGGTCCAGGTGCCCTGAGCTCCTGGCATGCTGGCCTCTTTCACATAGTGTGCCACTTGACGTGTTGGTAACTGACACTCTCAAGAGGAGATCCTGTGGAAGGCAATACTAGCAAAAATGCTTCCAAGAATCTTCTAAGGGCAGATGGTAGAAATTGCATTAGGGCTAAAGATATGGGAAATTCACAGTGAAACTTGAGCATGTGTATTTATTGTTAGGATAGCAGGAGACATGTAGAGAGCTCTTTTCTCTTTAATTAAAATTAATCTGTTAATGCAGTTTGGGTAAGTTGGTTTTTAAAAATTAATTTATACCTTTAGGAGAGAGTTGTACAAAAACTTGGTATCATAAATCTATTACTTGTTTTCTGTTTGGATGTGTAGTGTGGTGGCTGTTACAGAGTGACATCTAGTGTTTGATGTGCTTTGTGACACTGTACAAGTTGGAAGGGTCTAGCTCGGCCTGCAGGCCTTGGGCACTTGCTGAATGAATTTGACAGGTTGGCCAGTTCCAAGCCAACCTGCAGGTGTACAGTGCCTTCTAATTGTGCTGAGGCAGAAGTTTAAATCCTCTGAATTTATGGGGTGGTGGGAACCAAGTAGTGGCATCTCACTGGGGTTTTGTTATTCTGTACTCATCACTTTTGTGGAAACTGTCTGGGAGTGATTTTTTCCCCTAAAAAATGGTATAAAACAGATGGCCAACTAATGCTAGTACCAAAACTGAAGAGATCGGAAAAATGCAGTAGTTTTCAGGCAGGAAATGGAAACTTGCATGAAACGAAGAATAGCATGGCAGATTTGGTTGTGACTGAGATCTCCTGTGTAAGATACTTTTGTGAAAAGAAGACTCCTTTTGAATCTGTTTTAGTGAATGCTTTATTTGAGGCAAACCCCACATATTATGGGTAGAATTATATGCTACTAATTTGTGGATTTGTGAAGGTCACTGAATGTTCGTTCTGTCATTAAAAAAATGAGGAGTCCAGTGCAGTGTGATTTTTTCTTTAAAAAGAGATTAGACCTTTGCATGATCCTAAGCAAAGTGAAAAAATAACCTTGAAATCTATTAAGTGCCTGCCTTTGCAGTTTTTGAAGGTTGCATTTTTTGTACCTAATAAAAACATCTTGAATATCACATTTTAGTACTTAATATGGTAGTCCCCCTTATCTGCAGTGTCACCTTCTGAGGTTTTGGTTACTGGTGGTCAATCAGGGTCCAGAAACATTAAATGGAAAATTAAAGAAATAAACCATTCATAAGTTTTAAATTGCATGCCATTCTGAGTTGTGTGGTGAAATCTCTCACCGTCCTGCTCCATTCTGCCTGGGATATGAATCATTCTTTTGTCCAGGGGATCCATGCTGTAGATCCTAGCTATCCATCAGTCACTTAGTAGTGGTCCTGGTTATCAGATAAGCTGTTGTGGTATCACAGTGCTTGTGTTCAAGTAAGTCTTATTTTACTCAGTAATGGCTCCAGGCCAGGCGTGGTGGTTCATGCCTGTAATCCCAGCACTGTGGGAGGCTGAGGCAGGTGGATTACTTGAGGCCAGGAGTTTGAGGACAGCCTGGCCAACGTGGTGAAACCTCGTCTGTACTAAAAATACAAAAATTATCTTGGCTTTGTGGTGCGCTTCTGTAGTCCCAGCTACTCAGGAGGCTGCGGCTCGAGAATCACTTGAATTCGGGAGGCAGAGATTGCAGTGAGCTGAGATTGCGCCACTGTGCTCCAGCCTGGGTGACAGAGTGAGACTCTGTCTCAAAATAATAATAATAATAATAATAATAATAGTAATAATAATAATAATGGCTCCAAAACACAAGAGTAGTGATGCTGGCAATCAGATATGCCAAGGAGAAGCTGTACAGTGCTTCCGTTAAGTGAAAAGGTGAAAGTTCTTGAATTAATAAGGAAGAAAAAAACTATATGCTGAGGTTGCTAAGATATCTACAGTGAGAATGAATCTTCTATGAAATTGTGAAGAAGAAATTTATGCATAGTGTATATAGAGTTTGGTACTATCTGTGGTTCCAGGCATCCCTCGGGAGTCTTGAAACATATCCCCCTAGGATAAGGGAGGACTACTGCCAGAAACCTCAGTCCGTCTGTTTATTTTTTTCAGTACTGATAGTATTTTTCTTCACTCTGTGGCTCTGTATATTTTGTGCTGGTGCTCTTTGATACTGTCTTCTGCCTACTACCTAAGACTTTGTTCAGAGCCTCAGTTTCCCCATCATTGGAGTATCCTGCTAAGTAGTCTTTTGATCTGTGATCTTCTACCCCGTCTCTCTCCCTCACTCACCTCAGATGCTGTCTGTGTGATGTAATTTCAATTCTCATTGCCTTTAGAACAAAAGTCACACTCTCCAGTACAGCCTTCAGAACGTTCTTCATCTGGTCTCTGCCTCCTTCTCTATCACCTGTCTTGTGCCCTCACTGGCAGCCTCTTACAGGTCCCCAAACAAGCAGGAAGGATTTTTATTTTTTGCTGCTATTTGGTCTGCCTGGAATGCTCTTCGTTGCCTGGCTCACCCCTATTGTCCTTCAAGATTCAGTTGAAGGGTATTCTCCTTTTGGAAGTGTGCCTTGTCTGTCTGCATTTCCTTGTGCATGTACTCACATCCCTGATTTTCTCACCTTTTCCCTCTTAGGGCTCTAGCTTTTAGAGCAGGAATGGTGTCTTTTATGTATCTCTGATCCCTCACATGGTACCTGGCACAGAATGGGCACTTAATAGGAACATTTTCTAATGAATTAAATAAATGTTTGATTAAGAGGATATTTAATTACCTGCAGTACTACCAGTTCAGCTGTCTGTATCTTAGTGATTAATAATACTTGGTGATAATTTCATTATATAAGTCATTTTTGCTTTTATTTTTATTGATTTCTTCCTTAACAAAACTTTTTTTTTCAATTTTTTGAGTTTAAAACTTAGTTCTTGTATTACAGAAAATTCAGGTCTATGGATTTGTCTCTTATTTCAGCTTTGACCAATTTTTGTTATATGTGAATCACAATGTTGATTATTTTTCGTTTATAATCAGTTTTTTTTTAACTTGAGTGTTAAAATTCAAAAATAATTGAGAATTACTTTTTTTTTTAACTTGACTGTTTAAAATCTACAAGTAATTGAGAATTTTTTAGCTTAAACTCTTGATGGTGGACTTCCAGTGTATTGAGTTTGCTTGTGACCCGTGTAAAACTTACTTTGAGGGATTTCTTTACATGGCTTAGAAAAATAACTTCGTAAATGTTTCATAAATGTTGGATTCTGTGAAGTTCAGTATTTGATATATAGCTGTTAAACCAGTCTTGCTATAACTATATTCAAGTCTTCTGTATTATACTGTATTGCCTATTTTATTTCTCAAAGATGGTGTGTGTTAATATCTCCCATTTAAAAAGTGTTTTTCCCCTTTAGTTTCTGAAAGTTGTTTTAATGGAGTATGCCTCCATTGTTTTATTTCCATGCTGTGTTATTTGTTGCATAAAGATTCATAAGTATTATAGGTATATTGTAAATTACATATTTAACTTATTTGAACTAATTCCCTTTGTCCTGTTAATGCTTTTTCACTTGATACTAATATTGCTTTGTGTATGTGTGTGTGTGTGTGTGTGTGTACGTGAGCCTCTTTTTCTGTATTTTATTGTCAGTCTTTCTGTGTTTGAAAGTTGGGTCTGATGGACTTGGTCTTTGCTAGGGGAATTTAACCTGCTTATACTTAATACTTTTTTGTGTGAGATAACCAGTACACATCTGTGTTTTCTGATGCCCAATTGCACTTGGTTTTAGCTTTTCTTCTAACTTTGTTTTTGGGGAGAGGTCACCGATTTTGGCTTTAGGGAATATGCTTTGTAATTTGGAAGGTACACTTTCTGTTTTCATTCCAATAACTATCTTTAACAATACCGTTTGCATTGTTTTTCTTCTAATATCAAGAATAAAGCAGACCGGGCACGGTGGCTCACTCCTGTAATCCCAGCACTTTGGGAGGCTGAGGCGGGCGGATCATGAGGTCAGGAGATCGAGACCATCCTGGCTAACACGGTGAAACCTCTTCTCTACCAAAAGTACAAAAAATTAGCCAGGTGTGGTGGCGGGTGCCTGTAGTCCCAGCTACTCAGGAGGCTGAGACAGGAGAATGGCATGAACCCGGGAGGCATAGTTTGCAGTGAGCCGAGATCGTGCCACTGCACTCCAGCCTGGGCGACAGAGTGAGACTCCATCTCAAAAAAAAAGAATAAAGCAGTATTTCTGCCAGGCACAGTGGTTCACACCTATAATCCCAGCACTTTGGGAGGCCAAGGTGGGCAGATTATTTCAGGCCAAGAGTTCAAGACCAGCCTAATGAACATGGAGAAATCCCATCTCTACTAAAAAATATAAAAATTAGCCGGGTGTGGTGGCACAAACCTGTAATCCCAGCTACTCAGGAGGCCAAGACACAAGAATCGTTTGAGCCTGGGTGGTGGAGGTTGCAGTGAGCCGAGATTGCACCATTGCTCTCCAGCCTGAGTGACAGAGGGAGGCTCTGTCTCAAAAAAAATAAATAAATAAAGCAAGATTCTATGATAGCCCCATAATTTTACTTTAATTCCATATGTCTTTTATATTTCTTCTCAACTATTTTAAGCAGTTTATACCCAGATTATTATTAATTTTATATTATTTTTCCCTCTTTAGTAGTTTATTGTAATGTTACCTATTAGAGTATTCTTTTCTTTTTTACACATTTAAACAGGGCTAATACCTCAATAATTTCAAGACAATGACAAACCCTGCATTTGATTCTGCCTAGAGATCAACTGTACAGCACATAGGAGGTACATAATAACCTTTGTTCAGCAAGAGTGGTGTTAGTTGTAGACAGATTCTTGGGGTAAACAAACCAAGTCACCTGGGAGGGAGATGATACATAGTCTAGGCTCTCTGTACTGTCAGGACGCACAAAAGCAATTAATAGAGATTTCGTTTTCCTTCAGAACACAGGAAAAAGATGTTTTATGCATGATCAGGAACACAACCAAAACCCTAGTGGGAGGTTCTTAAATACAAAACTTTCAAACTTTACTTTTCACTTTACTGTCAGACTTCATGAGGATAGATGCCTTGTACTATAAGCTTTTGTATTCTCCATGACACTTTGAACTTAATAAGGACTGCATAAGTTATCTATTTAAATTTAAAAAAAACAGTCCTGTACTATTATGCTTTTCCGATCAACTCTGCAATTCTCCTATTTGTTGATACCTACACGTTAACTAGGGATGTCTAGGTAGAAACCTAAGAATGAACAAATCTGATCTCTGAAACTCAGGTCAGTCAACTAAGGAAACCAGAATTTTAAATAGCTTACCAGGAAGGTAAATAAACATCATGATATAAATACAGGCATGAATGAACTATCAGGGCTCCATTAAATCACTAAGAACTCACAGAGGCAAAGCTTTCAATCTGTTTGATAGTCTTTTTTTTTTTTTTTTTTCAAGACAGAGTCTCGCTCTGTTGCCCATGCTGGAGTGTGGTAGCACAATATGGGCTTACTGCAGCCTCCACCTCCCAGGCTCAAGTGAGAGTAGCTAGAATTAACACATGTGCGCCACCACGGTCCCTGGGTAATTTTTGTAGTTTTAATAGAGACTGGGTTACACCATATTGGCCAAGCTGGTCTCAAACTCCTGGCCTCAAAGTGATCTGCCCACCTCAGCCTCCCAAAGTGCTGGCATTACAGGCATGAGCCACCACACGCAGCCCATTTGTTTGATATTCTGTTTGTAGCTCTGTGCGCTGGTGGGATGGCTAGGGGTTCTCCTGAAATACCAGAAAGTGTAGTTGTACTGTAGGGGATGCTCTGCTGGTCCAGGAACAACAGCTTTCCTCTTGCTGCTGCTCTGATTCTTGTCTTGTTCTGTTTTTTCCTTCTCTCCAACTTGCTGTGTGCTGTTTTCTTCATTCTGAGCATGGTCCCCAGTGTCATCATCTTTCAAGGTATAGAACTTGTTCATCCTCTTGCTGCTGCTGTTGCCATTCAGATTGTTTTATTATTTTTAGGATATTGTCTTATGTTAGTTGTTTTAGGAATATACTCTTTTTTATAGTCATATTAACTCCAATTATGTAAATATAGCTCACTGTCACAGTGTTTATAACCCCACGCCCTTGTTTTTGGATTATTTTGATTAATCTGTATATTTTCTGGAATATGAATTGTGTAGGATATATTGAAGAAGGGAGGTATGTGGCTGATAGACTTTCAGTTCTAGAATAACTTTCTTTTAACTTTAAACATATAGCAGGTCGTCAAATAACATTTTGTTATAATGTTAATGAGAAAGTGTTCAAGGCAAATATTCTGTCTTCATGTAAGAGTTGAACATTGTGGTAAGAGACAAGTGGCCAGGCCTAAGACAGCAAATGATCAAGTTCCCCTCTCTATAGGTCTCCCTGGAAGCATCTATGCAGCTGGGCTCCTATGCACATGGGTCCTTCTGAAATCAGACTATACTTGTAACGTAGGCATTCACAGAATGTTTTCTTTAAACTGAACTGTCCAGTTCTCATCATAAGTTTTCTGCATATTTGTTATTCAAAATATCAAGTAACTAAGACCTCTTTTCTTTTAAACCAAATCTTCTGTTTTCTCCTTGGTCAGCATTTTCTTTACCCAGAGCTCTTCTGTCTTGTAGCTAGTTTGGAGAAGGGTTGCTCCCCACACTCTGCTTTCAGATGTAACATGTGAGTTGGTCATTGTTGTAGTTGATTACGTTCCCATGAGTTAGTGTGTAGTATTTTCTTCATTCTTCACTGTCCTAGCTTTCTATGTGGAATTGAAATCAAGTGTGAATCCACTGGGGCATATTGCAGTCATCTGATAATAATTAAAAAATATTTCCTACACAAATCAAAAGAAGACCAGCAGTTATAAAGCAGACTATAGCATCTTATGTAGACTCCAGCTTACATTTCACATTATTCCTGGTCATGCAGTAGGTTCTGAAGAAAAAAGAACTATGGATAATCAGTTAAAAGAATGACAGATTCCCTGATGTGTTGATCAGTAGTAATACCTAATTTCGATTTCGAGTGTACTATAATGGATTACCATATAGATGCAGCTGAGCACTGAGCATTAAATAGAGCCATGTGTTTTTCAGAAAAGTAATATTTATTCACACTGTGTGGCTTTCTTGATTTTTTTTTTTTATTTTTCTCTCCAGTGAAACTATAAACAAGATGTCAATAGCTTATGTGGCATTCACAGCAGTATAGCTTAGAATATTGGCTGCAGTAGAAGAAATGCCAGATTGTATTTGCCCCAGTAAAGGTAGGCTTCATCTAGGGCTTTCTGAGGGACAGGCTTAGCATTTGGACATAGATAGTTGTGCTGGGCTTTATTTTTATTGACCTCATAGACTTTAAACAGTGGCTCTTGCAATATTTGGGTACGAGAAGAACCATCAGTGTGCGTAATGTTTCAGCCTTTGAATTGTTGTATAAGATTTTATACATTTGGGAATATTCTTAGTAACTCAGATATTGAGCATGCATTTCATAGCCAAACCTTTTTGAGTGTTTTTAAAGTCCATCCATTTTGTGAATCTGAAAACTTACCCAGAAGTGGTGATAATGATAAGCCTGACCTCAGAATAAGTTGGAAATTACTTTTGTGGCAGACTGACAGTATCCAAGCATGTAGATACACATCGTCTTGCTGCATTCTGTGTTTTTCTTTGTTGTATACTAACAAAAGAAAACAAAATCAAGAAGACCAATATGTATTTTGGAAAACTAAAAAGCATGATTTTCACTGCCAAATTAGTTTCCTGACTAAATTAAAGATCTGAAGAACAGTGGGTATGTCAAGCATTCATCTAATCTAAGATCTATTCTGAATCTTTACTTTTCTCAGCATTTCCTATATGAAATGTTTAAATTAAGTGGCAAGATGGGATCAGAATATGATCCTGAGATATAGCTGGGCTGCCAGGTCCCTTAAAGGAGAATGCGTGAGATAATAATACACCAAGTCCACTGCTGTGCCGTTTGCCCAGGCAGAGTGAATGCATGGAAGGAAGCACATAAAGGATGGGGAGAGCTCAGTGGGACCAGGCTTCCATCAGTGTGAGGTAGGAGCCAGCTGTTGAGAAACTGCCAGTAGAGAGGCCATGTCTTTCAAGTAGGGGGCCCATCTCTTAGAACTTCAGCTTTCTAATGTGATGAGAATATTCTAATTAATAATTTGAAGATTATTGTGGCACACATAGAGATGGGCTGTACATATTCCCCTTCAAGAAAGAATGTGCTGCCCAGCTACAAGGGTGGCGTTAGCTGATGGCTTCCAGCTCTTCACACCTTCAACTTTCCATTCTTGGTCATGCTCTTTGCATCATGGCCCCAGGCCAGTAACTGCCAGAGGCAGTAGTTCAAGGGCCTTGCCATTTCTGGTCACACTGGGCTCCTCTCATCTTTGCTCTGGAGCTTCCACTAGGTTGGCAGAGATTTGTCAGCTCTGCCTCATGGTCTGAGGCTCCCCTGTCCAATCTTGCTGCCATCTTTTCTCTTTCACAGGTGTTAGTCCTCAGTAGACCATTTGTACTCCTAACTCCTCCATTGCAGCATGTTTTCCGGAAAACTCACCTTGCCATTATCATTAATTTTTTTTTTTTATCAAAGATACCAAATTGGGGTCTAGAGTAAATTTTTCTTTTAAGAGAAAGTTTGAGTTAAAGAACCAGAGGATCTAACTTAGATGCAGGTGCAGGCTTGTCTTCATCTCTTGAGTCTGGTGATCCCCAGGCCATCTCCAGATTATGTTTATTTGTGGCCCTAGAGTTGCTCATTTGGCCTGGCAGCCTAACTCCTGGGACCCTCGTTCTTATTCTCAGTTCCAGTCTTTGCATTTCCTGTTCTAACCTCCTTTGCCTGTGATTTTTTCCTGTAGGTTGTAACCCAGCTCTTTGGGTTCTTGATCCTATGTGCTCATGGGGATGTTTGAGTTTAGATTCTGTTGGTAAGACAGTGCTCATGTGGGTTCTTATTAAGATATTCTGTAGAGAGCTGTTTTACTTACTCTGATTACCTTTTAATGTCATGTAACTTGACATAACAACCCAGTTTTTATATTTAGCTCCTTTTTTGTGTTATTCATCTAAAATTAACATTAGAGCATATTGCAAGGGGAAGACTTATTTTGATTTTTTCCCCCTGAAACAGCCAGTTTACTTCTGTACAATTTATAAATGGATCTGTTATTCCTGGCATTTGGTGTCTGGCTTACAAAGGTTGTGTGTTCTCAAGGCAGGAGATTAACACTGAGCTCACTTGATTTAATACTGAAGTCATTTTGTTATGTGACGTTAATTTTCCCACATTTTCTAATATGTTTAACTTTTTAGAACTAGTTGTGCGCATAAATACTCTTAAATATTTCTAATCTTTATAATAAGCATACAAAAGCTGGCATATCAAAGATTTCTCCTTGGATTCGAGCACATTAGCCTCTGGCTTCTGCTTTACCTTCATTTTACCTTCTTAGCAGAACTCCCTCAGCTCACGGATACCTCCAGAGCTTCATCTTGTCTTATTTTAAACTCTCTCAAAAGAGAGCTCTCATATACACACAGCTTCAGCCGCTGCTCATATCTGTCACCATCCAAATCCTGCCTCTGTACTCCAGACCCATTTACACATTTGCCTAGAAGAACATCTCCAGGAAGGTCATCCATTGACACCTCAAAATGGCAGGATGTCCAGAATCAAACTTGACAGCTTATTTGCCTCAGGTCTAAGATTGGATCTGGATTTGATCTCTTGGATAAAAGTGTTGCCATCTACTAAGCCACTGGGAGCCATGGAGACCTCCATTTACTACAGCCCCTCTACCCACTTATCCTGACAATTTTATCTTCTGCATATCGCTATTATATGTTCTCTTTACCTGGTCGACCTTGGTCCAGGCCTTCTTATTTCTCCTCTGAAATGCTACCATTGCCTCTCTTCAGTGATTGTGTCTGCCTCCCCTCTCAGCTGCTTCCAGTTTGCCTCCAGCTGGAACCCATTTAGGGACCACACTGCTCCCGTGAGGACATTAAGCCCCCAGGCTCGCCTGCCTCTCCAGGCCCATCTCCTCCCCTTCTCCCTGCCTACCAGCCAAACTGACCCTCCTGCTGCTGTGGTTCCTGTGAGGCACCAAGCTGTCTTGGCCTTTTAGCATTCTCCCATAGTCTTCCTTCTGTCCCTATCCACTAGGCTAATTTAATTCATCTTCTGAGTCTCAGCTCAAGTGTCCTCATTTCCAGGAAGCATTCCATGAAGCCCCTGCTGAGGTGAAGCTCTTTCCCCCTTACTTCTGTAATGTTTCCTGCAAACGTCTGTCAGGGTTTTTTTTTTTCTTTTTTCTTTTTGCTAAATGATACTCTCTTCTTTATCATCTCTCTTGCCCACTATTCATGAAATCTTGGAAGGATTACATATTTTATTTATATTTATTTTATTTTTCAAGAATGAAGTCTTGTCTGGTGTGTAGGGATTTTTCACTCAATGGGATTTGGAATGTGTGTGGGTGTGTTTGAGTGTTTGTCAGAATTATCATGTAGTAACATTAGATATGAGATACCTTTCAGAATTATGGGCTTGAAAGAGAAGGTGACTTGAATAGACTTTCTCAAAAGAATACATACATATATTTGGCCAACAAGTTTATGAAAAAATGTTTGACATCACTAATCATCAGGAAAATGCAAATTAAGATCACAGTGATATATCATCTCACACCTGTTAGAATTACTGTTACCAAAAAGATGATGGGTAACAAGTGTTGCGAGGATGTAGAGACAAGAAAACGCTGGTATACTGTTGGTGGGAGTGTAAATTAGTACAGCCATTGTGGAGAATAGTATGGAAGTTCCTCAAAAAAACTAGAAATAAAATTACCATATGCCCCAGCAATCCCACTTCTGGCTTTATGTCCCAAGGAATTGAAATCGGTATGCAGAAGAGATATCTGCACTCCCATGTTTTTTGCAGCATTATTCACAGTAGTTAAGATATGGAAACAACCTAAGTGTCCATCAGTGAATGAATGGATGTAGAAAATGTGGTATGAATACACAGTGAAATACTATTCAGCCTTATAAAAGGAAATGCTATGATTTGTGACAACATGGTTGAACCTGGAGGACATTGTTGCCAAGTCAAATAAGCCAGGCACAGAAAGATACTGCATGGGGCTGGGCATGGTGGCTCATGCCTGTAATCCAAGCACTTTGGGAGGCTGAGGTGGGTGAATCACCTGAGGTCAGGAGTTTGAGACCAGCCTGGCCAACATGGTGAAACCCCTGTCTCTACTCAAAATGCAAATATTAGCTGGGCGTAGTGGCAGGCACCTGTAATCCCAGCTACTTTGGAGACTCAGGCAGGAGAATCACTTGAACCATGGAGGTGGAGGTTGCAGTGAGCTGAAATCACACCAGTGTGCTCCAGCCTGGGCGACAGAGTGAGACTTTGTCTCAAAGGAAAAAAAGAAAGATACTGCGTGATATCATGTATATGGAATCTACAAAAGTCAAATTTTTAAAAGTTTGGGGATATTCTTAACTATAATTCTAAAACTTACTAGTTTTTTTTGGCCATTAATTTCATGAGATTCTTGCCACCGATTTCATTTTCTTGTCTCACTGAGTTGTTTACAGTCTCATTCTCTTTGTTTTCACTTTTCTTCCCAATCCTGTTCTTTGTCCAGAGACTAATAGTGATTATAATGAAAATGGGAAGGCAATGGTGAAAAAGAAGAAACCTGGGGAATCTCTCATTTGGGAAATTATTATTTTAATATTTAAGAAATGGTTATTTAATTAAGATAAAAATAGCATTTTAGGTTTTTTCTTGTTTTCTTTTGGAGGGAATTAAACTTGGGACAGTAATCTCCTTAAAACATTCAGGTAAGGAAGCTTGCCTGGGGCAAGTGAAAGAAACGATCCCATAGGAATACAGCATAAAGTGCAGTATGTATGTTATTGTAAATAGTTTCCTTTTCCTCTTCTAGAACTTATCTATAGTGAGTAATATGGGCCTGTCATGAAAATGTGTAATTTTATTTGTTTATTTTCTTTATATCTTTTTTTAATAGAAAATACTGCAGTTTCTACCTGAACGAATTTTCTTTCGATGGCATTACCAGAGTATAGGTAAGAACAATTAAAAATTTTTTAGTAATATGAATTTCTTCCAGTTGAATTTTCAGTAATTTTTATATAATTGATATCATCAAGATAGCTTATAGAAAGGAATATTAATAAGGGCATGGTATTATGGTAATGAAAACCAAGACAAGTTCAACCCTGACTTTGGAGACAAATATGTCTGTCTCTTCCTCTGTGTGCTCCTAAAGAGTGTAGTTCATAAGCCAGCAGCATAAGCCTCACCCAGAAGCTTGTTAGAGATGCAGAATCTCAGGCCCCAGCCAGACCTCCGGAATTACAGTAGTGTGTATTTTTTTTTTTTTTTTTTTTGAGATGGAGTCTTGCTCTGTCGCCCAGGCTGGAGTGCAGTGGCACGATCTCGGCTCACGGCAACCTCTGCCTCCTGGGTTCAAGTGGTTCTCCTGCCTCAGCCTCCTGAGTAGCTGGGATTACAGGCGTGCACCACCATGCCTGGCTATTTTTTTTTTGTATTTTTAATAGAGATGGGTTTCACCGTGTTGGCCAGGCTGGTCTCGAACTCCTGGCCTCAAGCGATCCACCCACTTCTGCTTCCCACAGTGCTGAGATTACAGGTGTAAGCCACCATGCCCAGCCAAGAGAATTCTTGTTCTTTAAGCCTGTATCATTGACTGAAAATTATTCTCTTTGAATGCTTTACGATGTGGCATTGAGAGGAAACTTGAAATAAAGCAAGTTACCACAGCTGCCTTTTCTGTCCAGTTTTTAACATCTAACATCTCATCCCACTTGAATATACACAGCACAGCTGGAGGAATTCTGCGAAATCAATTGTGAATTCTGCCTTCTGTTTTAAGCAGTGTCTCCTTCAATCCCCTGCCGTACAAGAGTCTAGCAATTCCTACAAGTTTTCTTACTTACCAGATGTTTGTATTTGTGGAGAGTGTGACCTTATGATGAAATCTAACTCTGTTTGATCATTCATTCGTTCAAATATTTATTGAGGGAGAGACATTTGTGTGCAAAGTTCTGGATCAGAAACTAAGAATATATCACCATTCTTGTATTGTATAGGCCTTTTGCCCAGTCAGGGAATATATGAGAAAAAATAATTACAGCAAAATTATCTCAATGAAAGAAGTATGATGATAGCAAAAAAGAAAAGTTGAATAATTCTGTTCAGAGGAATTGAGGAAGGCTTCAAGAGAGGTAACTTTGATCGGAGCCTTGAAAGATGAACAGGTGCAGCGTGGAAAGGGTTTTCTGGGTAGGAGATCAATATGTACAAAGTTGTGGAATCTGAAAGAATGCAGCATGGTTTAGTGGATATTCCAAAATTCCGAATCCTAAATTTCATTTAGGATTATTTATGTGAAAATGGAATTGACTCTTATAGAAACTAAGTTATTTGAAGTTATATGTTCTTAATTTAAAGAAAGTGTATATGTCAATTGAACCAAATGTGTAAATCATTAAGATAGTGCCTTTATCTTTGAGTATTTCAAATACACAAAGAAAGTTTTCCTTTAGATTTTAGAGAGTTGTCCATCGCATTTCTGCTTAATTGAGACTTTCAGCTTGTGTTTTTAAATTAAAGTAAAAATAAAAATTTAAATGTAAGATATAATCTAAAGAGACATCATGGGGATTTGTGGTGCTCCGTGGTACCGTAGGAATGGCTGACAATGAGAAATAACTGCATGCAGTATTTTTTATCTGTGCCACATATAATCCTTCTTCAATTTTGTTTATATCATTTGTATGAAAACTATGCTCATTTTCTTTAGATAGCACTTTAGAATGTCTGAAGATTAGTAGGCTCTTCTCAGCATGAATAAATTTATTAGGACTATGTGTGAAAATTAATTTGCATCTGTGTTGTGAAACTTTGTGTGTCTAGTAGGCAGTGTGTAGTATTATTTTAATTCTGCCTAATACCACATAAACTGGTTAAAATTGCTGGTACAAGTAACTTTTTACCCAGTTTGGCAGCATCTTAGCAAGAACAATGACTGGAGGCCTCAGACTCCTCAGTTGAGACTGCCAAATACTGAGTTTCCTGAGCCATCTAATAGCAGTATGTGTTGTTTATCTGGTGTGCAGAACAAGTTGTTGCTATAAAGTGGTCAGAATGAATAATATTTCAGAATGCTGAAATATGAGCATTTGCATGTAAAATTATGCATGTTTATTACTGATGCTTATATACTTAGAGTCAAACAGGCTCTTTTCAGACAAATAATTTTTGCATGATAATCATATTGGGTGGAAATGGGTGTTGACACAGGTCCACATCTCCTCTCTACAGTGATCTTTACTAGATGTGCTTTGGAATCAGGCGTTTTCAGATTTTAGAATGGCAGTGTGGTGCATTGATGTACAATGAAGCAAATAAGTTAGAACATCAAGACAATCTTAACATAACACTTCCAGTGGTCTGGGCAGTGCCTTCTCCCCCCCGCCCCAACTATGTAAGTTACTATTTCTATAGCTTAAGATAAGAATATGTACCATTAATGGAATATCTACACATAAGATAGCCTTATTTGGGCATTGCCAGCATATGAATTCAGATTAGGTTCTGTCCACTAATGACTTACACAGAAGAACTTCAGTTTTCCTATAATCTTTTGGATTTTGAAATGGTCCATAAGAGATTATGGATTTGTAATTATATACATATATACCTCACTGTACCTATTGAATTATTTCCAGTTTATTTGGATTTTTAAAACTGTTACCATTAGTCAGTCCAGGTCTTGACTGAGTTGTAGAAACTTAGAAACTATAGGGAAATACCAGGTATCAAAGGAAAGGAATGTGCTTTAAATATGTCCTCAGCATTGGCATCCTGGACTTTTACAAAACCTCTGAGTCTGGGTCAAGGAGGGGCCTTCTCACCAGCCAGTGCCTGACATTCTAGGTAGCAAATATTCCTTACCTACTAGGAAGAACACTCCTATACTAATGTCTTACTAATTAAATGTTATTGCAGCTGGTGGGGGACAAGGTATTCTGAAATGTTGGGTTAAAACCTTGAAGTCGTGGTTATACACAACTGATGCAGTATGCTTCTTGTCCCACACTGCATATGACAGTGTCACTAAGCAGAGAAACCTAAAATAAGGGCAACTGCTATATTCTATGAGTCTCAAAAGCCAAGAAGGAAGAAAATAATTTGAAACTTCAACCACCACAGTGCTTGAAGTCTGTTTCTTATCATGTCATCTTATTTTTGTCTATAGAAAACAGAGACATTCTATTTCTCTTAAAACTGCTTTTAGAGGGAAGGGATAGTCTGTGGTTTCTCTTTGTTTTGGTTTTTTTTTTTGAGACGGAGTCTCGCTCTGTCGCCCAGGCTGGAGTGCAGTGGCCAGATCTCAGCTCACTGCAAGCTCCGCCTCCCGGGTTTACGCCATTCTCCTGCCTCAGCCTCCCGAGTAGCTGGGACTACAGGCGCCCGCCGCCTCGCCCGGCTAGTTTTTTGTATTTTGTAGTAGAGACGGGGTTTCACTGTGTTAGCCAGGATGGTCTCGATCTCCCGACCTCGTGATCCGCCCGTCTCGGCCTCCCAAAGTGCTGGGATTACAGGCTTGAGCCACCGCGCCCGGCCCTGTTTTGGTTTTTAATGGCTGGCTCCTTGCTTTAAATCACTGAATGAGGAAACATTTGAACTTGTAAGTTTTGCAATGTGAAATGAACACAGGTTCATTATTCCCAGCATCTGGAGGTATTTCTTCAAGTGATGTTTGGAGAGCAAGATGACCAGGGAAGTGGATGGCACAATACTCACGAGCTCTGCATCGTATGCTAATATACAACTCAACTATTTGTAAAGTTCCATTACTGACTACAAAAGAAAAAAATTGTTTATCCAATTTTTTCTGAAGTCATTTTTTAGGCCAGGAAATCATGGTGGATAATGGTGACTGCTTGACATCTCATCTCTGGGCAATAATTAGAACTGATGGAGAGTGAGGCGATGGCAAAGAATGGCACTGGCAGCAAACCAGGGATATTTGGTATAAGGGCAGGCTGCGCGTTGTCAACAGAGGACTTAAGTTATATGTGTGTTCACTTTAAGAAGGCTTACTGCTCTGGAGCCTCTAGAAAGCAAGTGTCCTATCTCATTCAGTGTGCAGTGCTATGCCTGAACTCAATAATTATTTGTCAGGTAGGTAAAAGGATATATTTTGTATTAGAGATGTTTTATATAAAAATGTTAAAAGTAAATTTTTATCTAAAAAATGTTAAAAAGGTTTAAAGAGGTGGGGCTCAATTATTGGAAATTTCACATATGTGCAATACCTCATATGTTTTTTTAGGAGTCATTATTAAATCTAGTTTGTTCACCTAGGTTTTTTATATACATAGTGTAAAAACCAAGGGCCTAACTAAGCTGAAAATTTGTTTTTTGCTTTTTAAGTGTATTTCAGGTTTTGTGCCTGGGACTAACCAGTGGCCCCACATTGCCTGGGATGTGAACATAGCCTCTGACCAGTCTCATTTCTCAAGGTCCCTACTGCCCACTGGGTCCTAAGCTTTCCTTGGGAGCCTGAGTCTGGCAGCTTTCCCTGGTCCCCTCATTCAGACCATACTATAGCTCACTCTTCCTGAGAGAGCGGGGTTTCCCTATGCACTTCACACAGGACTCCCTCTGAAGTGCATCACAGCCAGGCTGGATGAAATCAGGGACCCCACATGCCTCCATGTTCACCAGGAGATGTCTGGAACTAATGCCCCTGGTAACATGGGGGCCGACTCACTTGGTGGTTTTTCCATGCCCTCTCAGGGTGCTTTTACCATTACTGCTCTGTGCTTCTTCCCCTCCCAGGCACTGCTTTGTGTTTTGCCCTCTGGGGGTCCTCTTCTTGCCTTAAACAATAGCCCTAAAGCCTCAGCCTCTTTCTTTCACCTCCCTGACCACCTGAAACCTGACTTTTGTCTGAAGCTCCTCTGTCTCCCTCAGGAGTGGGGGTGAGATCATGGTCTTTCTTTTCTCCCATGCCAATTCCAGACGTTAGCCACCATCTCCTCTGTGGAAACCTCTGTCCCTTTTACATGCCACTTTCTACCTCCTGGTTGCTGCCATGTCTTTTGACCTCCTGCTCACTTGCCTTCCCCTCCATCCCCTGTGGCTTTGTTCTCTCCTAGCCCTTTTCCTTCATGCCAAGTTACCCATCAGCCCCCACCCCTAATCCTATGTGCCTCTGTGGCTTCAGACCCTGATCTCTGTCTGACCACGTCCTCCATTCTCCTGATATTTGACCCAATCACTTCCAGGTCGGCTGATTTTTTTTTCTTATATTAAAAAAATATATATTTATGGGGGGTGGTTGACAATTGATACACAGTAAATTACTTATATTTAAAATGCACATTTTGATAAGTTTTGACATAGGTGTACACATATGAAATCATTACTACCATCAAGATAATGAACATAGGTACTACCCCCAAAAGTTTCCTCATCCCCCTTGGTAATCCCGCTCTCCCATCTTTTCTCACCTCATCCCTAGGCAACCTCTGATCTGCTTTTCTGGACTTTGTAGACTAGCTTGTGTTTTCTAGAGCCTTGCATAAGTAGAATCATGAAGCATGTACTCTTCTTTGTTTGGCTTTTTTCACTTGGCATAATTATTTTAGGGTTTATTTACATATTTCATGAATTAATAGTTCATTCCTTCTTATTTCTGAGTAGTACAGTATTCCATTGTGTGGATATACCATAATTCCATAATTTATTCACTTATTGATGGTCATTTGGATTGTTTCTAGCATCTGGGGCTATTACAAATAAAACTACTATAAACATGTATGCTCAAGTCTTTGTGTGAACATATGGTTTCCTGTCTCTTGGGAGTGGAATGGCTGAACCATGTAACAGTGTATGTTTAACTACTAGACTGTTTTCCAAAGTGATTGTACCATTTTATATTCCTACTAGCAGCGTAAGAGTTCCACTTACTCCATGTTCTCTTCAACATTTGTTATGGTCAGTCTTTTTATTTTAATGATAGTGTTATCTCATTGACTAATAATCTTAAGCATCTTTTTACGTGCTTATTTGCTATTTCTTTGTCTTCTTTGGTGAAGTTCAAATCTATTGCCCATTAAAAAAAATCTCCGATAGATGCCTTGGAAATATTTTCTCTCTGTTTCTGGCTTGTCTTTTCATTCCCTTAATAGTGTCTTTGGAAAAGTTGAAGTTTTTAATTTTGAAGAAATCCAATTAATCAATTTTTTCTTTTATGGATTACGCTTTTGGTGTCATGTGTAACAAATGTTTGCCTAACTCAAAGTCACAAAGATTTTCTGTGTTTTCATATAGCAGTTCTATAGTTTAGGTCTTTGATCCATTTTGAGCTAATTTATGTTAATTTCAAATGTTTAGTGGAATGCTGGTTCCTCATGCTTAGTGTGGATCTTGTAGTGCCAAGAAGTTCTCTGTTCCTATTCCACTGGCCTCTTCTAGCAGGCTTGGTATACTAGCAACCAGAGGGAGTTTCTTTCTTTCTGGCTCCTTGTTTGATGCTGGTGGTGTATTGCATTGTGTGTAATTTGGTTTGAAGCATGATATTGAGAAGGAGGTTTTAAAAAATTAAAACTACATAAGAAAAAAATTTATAATGTTAAAGTTTTAGGTTAGAAATATCTGTATGATCTCCTGGCCTTGAAAATATTATTAAAAGATTGTTAAAAGATTGTTACTTAGTCAAAGAGAAATTGTCAAATGTGACAATTCTTAACAATTTAAAGTGAGAAGCAAAGAAATAGATTTTGAAAATATCATTGATGAATTTGCTTTCTTCAGAGCCAGGAAAGTAATATTATAATACATTCTTTGTTATAAATAAAATATTTAAACTAATGCTATGAGTTTTAATACACCCAATTTTACATTTTTCAGCTACTTTAATGTTCTGTAAAAGAGAAAAAAAAAATACATAGAAACACGCATACAGAAGCATACCCTTTTTCTTTTCCCTCAGGTTCCTGTGTGGTTCAGTGGAACATTAGTATTTACAAATTTAATATTGTTCATTATGGATTCTTTTCATTTTTAAAATGCAATTTTTAAACCCATTGCATGAAAGTACTTATCTTGATTAACGAGTTTTTTGATATCCCTTAAATTTTGTTCAGGGTCTACACTCTTCTCTCACTAGTCCCAACCCTGACATTTTTACTGCCTCTTCAAAAGTAGTAAGACTTACATTTAAAGGACATTTATAGTTAAAATGTAGTAAAAGCCAATAGAATTTAGAAATTCATAGAATCAGCCCAAGTAATTAGATCTTACTTACTTATTTATTCTTTCAGTTATTCCCATGGTCAATAAAGTGGCAACCAGTAGTGTTGATGAGGCATAGAAGAGGTGGGGTCGGTGTAATTATAGCTTGGATAAGAAGTTTAAAAATCCACACAGGCAGCCGGGCGCGGTGGCTCAAGCCTGTAATCCCAGCATTTTGGGAGGCCGAGACGGGCAGATCACGAGGTCAGGAAATCGAGACCATCCTGGCTAACACGGTGAAACCCCGTCTCTACTAAAAAAATACAAAAAACTA
>NW_012112808.1:7147212-7181312 GCF_000951035.1 Colobus angolensis palliatus | reverse complement strand
CCACACAGGCATGACATATATAGAGGAAATGAGAAATGACTTGATAATATTAAAGAAGAAGTATCTTTGTGAACTTAAGGCCTTAAAAAATAACTACAGGGGGCTGGGTGCAGTGGCTCACACCTGTAATCCTAGGACTTTTGGAGGCCAAGGTGGGCAGATCACCATATGGTGAAACCCTGTCTCTGCTAAAATACAAAAAATTAGCCGGGCATGGTGGCTCATGCCTGTAGTCTCAGCTACTCGGGAGGCTGAGGAGCGAGAATCACTTGAGCCCCAGAGGTGGAGGTTGCAGTGAGCTGAGATCACACCACTACACTCCAGCTTGGGCTACAGAGTGAGACTCCATCTCAAAACAAAACAAAACAAAACAAAACAGAAAAACCCTACAGAGGCCAAGCAAGGTTCTCAGGTACTTATTACCAGTCCTCAAGCTGTGTGCCCCCACTGCACAAGTTTTTCTTGCTAATATATATATTTTTTTAATTAAAAAAGAGTTCCTTAGAGAATAGCTGATGCCCTGTCTTGCATGAAAAATGTGCTTACCACATACCAGGCACTGTTCTGTGCATTCATATATATTAACTCATTTAAATCTCACTGTCAGTTTTCTGATAGATACTGTTGTCACCCCATTTTACAGATGAGAAAACTCAGGCATAGTGAGATGAAGTTACTAACTTAGGTTACACAGGTAATAAATGCAGAACCTACATTTGAACCCGAGCAGTCTAGCTTCTGAATCTGGCTTATAACTCCTAAGCTGTACTGCTTCACATGTACAAAAGAGTTTTTGAATACAACAGAATAGACTAGATCAAATACGTATGTATTAGTTTTCTGTTGCTGCTGTAACAAATTACCAGATTAATTTTAAAAAGTTTGGGACCATTGACCAATATGGGTCGTATGTTCTGTATGTCTGCATGTAATGCCCTTTCTATATGTGTTTTTTTTCTCTTTGTGTAGGGAACAGTGGATATAGGCATCTGTAGGTAGTCCAAATACTTAAAAAACACCAACAGCTGGGTGCGGAGGCTCACACCTTTAATCCCAGCACATTGGGAGGCCAAGGCAGGTGGATTGCCTGAGCTCAGGAGTTCGAGACCAGCCTGGCTAACATGGTGAAACCCTGTCTCTACTAAAATACAAAAAATTAGCCGGGCATGGTGGTATGCACCTGTAATCCCAGCTACCTGGGAGGCTGAGGCAGGAGAACCACTTGAACCTGGGAGGTAGAGGTTGCAGTGAGCAGAGATCGTGCCACTGCACTCCAGCCTGAGCAACAGAAAAGAAAGAAAAAAAAAAGAAAGAAAGAAAAAAGAAAAAGCACCACCACCACCACTACCAAAAACAAGCTGGACCCATCGTAAGAAGGGGAAGGACTAACAAGCACCAATAGTCACACACAATGGCCAGGAGAAAGTATTTCCAAGAATATGTTGTAAGATGATGGATTAGCCAGATGGCTGGAAAGAGAACTGTCTATGCAGACTTTATCATTAGGTCTCCTGGGAGGTCTAGTATCTGTTGGCTCTGCCAGCCACCATGAGGTCCTCAAAAGGTGTAATGAAGCCGATGTTAAACTGAGGTAGAACAAACTGTCTGTCCAAGAAGGATGAACATGGGGATAAAGAACAAGGCCCAGGTTGAGGAAAGGTGTGGGCTAGATGGGCACTTGAACCTTAGCTGTGACAGAAAGAGCCAGCCTAGTAAATGCTGGCTCTAGACCAAAAACTACTGGATATGGTTTGGTGAAGGGAGAAGTGGGGGAAGGGGAGACACTTTAGCTTCCTTCACTCATGCACAAACTATTAGTTATTTAAGTGCTAGAACCTGGTCTGAGTCATGATGAGTAGTTTCCTTTGAGCCCTAGTGTTAGGTGTTACGAACAGTGGAACTGTTTTAAAAGGTTCCTTCGGATTGCCAGTGATTTTGTTCTGCCTAATGCATTTCTACAGAGTATGCATTTAATTATTATATATGTATTTATCAATGTAGCTGTGGCTTGTATCAGTTGTCAAAACACTGGCTCCCTTGTTAGAGGAGCTCTTTGAAATTCATTGATGGAGTAAATATGACTTGATATCTAATTTGTTAAAGAGCTATCACAAATTTTTCATCAGAGGATCTAAGTAATTTTTTTCTTAAAAGATCTGTAATTTGACTGAGAGGAAAGTTATCTTGCCTCAGATTTTCAGTATATTTCTATTTTAAAAGGTCATCTCCTTTTTTGAGGTTAAGATCTCGTTTTAGAGGCTACATAAAATATTTAGATGGGGTTGTATTTCTCCATACTGAGGTCATGAATACACTTACAGAAGACTTAGTAATAGTGTTCCATCCTCCTAAGAGAAGCTTTTCTCATTCTAGTGGGCTGCAGCACCAAAGTTTTTGTAGTTGACTGGAGTTCCGAGTCAGCCTTGATTCTGCCTACTTGACGGTGACCGAAGTGCTCTGCTAGAGGATTTACTGATGGACCAAACCCCATAAATGTGGTTGTCATTGCCAGGAGAGAAACATGCCATTCTGAGTATTTGTAAAATGTTCTTGTAAAAATGTTTTGTGAGCAGTTGTTTTACATTATTTTTACCTTTAGAGATTTAAAAAGAAAAAAAGCATCCATTTTATGCATGACACATAATCCACTGTGGGCATTTGGCTTACCTTAATATCAATCATTCTGACTGTTTTAAAATACTTCTGAAGACATACATACTTAAAGTACTTTTATCTTGAAAATGTCTTTCCCTCTGTGACATTGCTTTGCTTCTGAAGGTCAGCCTTCTTCCTTTTATTTTTAAAAATTATATTTTTGTCATAAGTACATATTTTCTTCTTAAAATAGATATTTGATATGCATTTTTGTGCTCTATTTATAATTCATTTTTTTAAACTTTCAGGCTCAACTTTAAAGAAGCTTCTACACACTGGAAATTCTACTAAGGTATTTATTGTATCGTGTAATGGCGTTTTTTATTACTCTTAAATTTGTTAATGCCACAAAGTAACAATGTTAGGCCATTTTGGAAAAAAGATCTTTAAAAACCACTTGATTTAGTTTTAATTTTTAATTGATAAATTATATTTTTAGGGTTTTGTTCTTACATCATACCTTATTGCGAGAGACATTTTAAATGGTATTAGAAGAAAATGGGTTGGGCTTCAGAGTTTAGAGTTCTGAGTTCTAATTCTGATTCTGCTGGGTATGGATAGGGACCGTGGGCAAGGCACTGACTGCTCCAGTTTATCATCAGAAAAAGGAGGAGCAGTCCCCCTCTAAACTTCAGAGCTCACATGCTTGATTCTGTCCATCTTGGTAACCTGGTTGTTAAAATTATAGTTGTCTCTAATTAATTTTACTAATTTTGAGAGCCATTGTGGGAGAAAAGAACAACAAGGGTCTCACTCTTCAGTATTTATTTGTGGCAGATTTATAGGTTAAAATTGGTTTATATTGAAATGGATATGTCTTTTATTGTAACATATACTTCTTGATGCTGAGATAAGATTTTGCTAAAACATAAGTGGCAGAAAAAATTCAGCCTGGGATGAATATTTTATGAAAGATAATTCACTTGGAGTTAATTACGTTGTGTGAATGCTTTTAATAAGCTAATATACTGGTAGTTTTATACTGGCTTAAACAATCACAGCCTCTTAAAACACATGTTGAAAAAAAAAGGAGTTATTCCTAGCCTCACTGTAGATTCTATATTTTGTCCCTCTTACTTTAAAGAAATAGGGTTATGATTAAAACCTATCAGTTTGTTAATCTTGTGTTTATAATTACGCTTATTTATATTTAGTTCTCTTAAATACAGTTAACATATAAAAATCAGAGACTTGGGATAGAATTTCATAGAAACTTCCCTCTTGTTCTATTAAATATAATTTAATTAGATATACATAGAGCTGGCTGGGCGCAGTGGCTCACACCTGTAACCCCAGCACTTTGGGAGGCCAAGGCAGACAGATTACCTGAGGTCAGGAGTTCAAGACCAGCCTGGCCAACGTGGTGAAACCCCATCTCTACTAAAAATACAAAAATTAGCGGGGCATATTGGTGCATGCCTGTAGTCTCAGCTACTCAGGAGGCCGAGGCAGGAGAATTGCTTCCCCCTAGGAGGCGGAGGTTGCAGTGGTCCAAGATCATGCCATTGCACTCCAGCTTGGGCAACAGAGTGAAACTCCATCCCCTGTCAAAAAAAAAAAAAAAGATATACGTAGAGCCTTCTCTTCTCTCTTCTTTCCTCTCTCCTCTTTCCTCTCTCCTCTCTTCTCAGTCTGATGGCTGAATAGTAATGTTGCCACTCATTTTACCTGCTTGGCGAGAGGAGGGCAGGTGTGAGCAGGCATGGAGGTTTGAGCAGAGCAGTGGGGGAGTCCGGGAGCGTGTTTGGAAGTACACTGTGAACTTACTCTGTTAATGGGGCAGCACTGTCACCAGCTGGGGTGTCTGTCCTAGTGTATTTTGACTTCTGTTGGGAGTCAGCAGAATATTTTTATTTATTTATTTTGGCTCTTCTCCACTTTTTGGTTTGGTTTTATGGCAAAGCCTTGTGTTTGACTTGCAATAGGGACGTAAGGTATGAGGAGAGCTGCTCTGTCTCATTAAGCCAGGCCTTTAAGGTCTTATTTAGCTCCTAGTCTTTTGATTCTCAAGAACATTATCAACATGGCGTATTATAGTGATAGCACATATAAATTTGGAGGGAGATTATCTTTGTCATTGTTTTTATGGACAATTGAGGCCATGGGTACTGTTGCCTTACAAAGTAAGATACTATTAACAGGAAACACTTACATAGGGCTTACTGGGAGTCAGCCATTGTGTTATTCGGTTTACATGTGTTAACTCAGTCTTTATCATAGTCTTTTGTGGTAAATGCTCTTATCCTTATTTTACAGATGGGGAAACTGAGGCATGGAGAAGTTAAGTGGTTCTCCATGGGTCCCAGCTAGAAAGTGGCAGAGCTTGCATTTGAACCCAGGCACTTTGGCTCTAGAACCCTGTCTCTTAACTCGTGCTGTATTGCTGCGTCTTTGCTTATCTGTCACTAAGTAAAGAACTTGGTGTACTACCTAACACACCTTTAACTTGTAGTTTCTCTTTCTCAGACTGATGCTCCGTTGTAATGCATTTCTGTAAATACATGTAAGTGTTTCATTTTCATTGTTTTTAATTTTGTTTTTAGATAAGATGTGAAGGAATCAGGCTGTTTCTTCTGTGGCTTCAAGCACTTCAGACAAACTGTGCAGAAGAGCAGGTGCTGATTTTTGCTTGCCTGGTGCCTGGTTTCCCAGCAGTCATGTCATCCAGGGGCCCTTGCACACTGGAGACACTCATCAATCCCAGCCCTAGTGTAGCTGATGGTAAGTTATGTTAGCAGATCTCCCATGTTGAAATTATTCTTGGACTTACATTGAGAAATTCTTTCTTTTTCATTTTCTTGAATAGAAATCCTGATGGAGTCTGAAGAGGAATTATTCCCCTTTCATATTCACTGTAGATTCTTACACACCTTAGAATCAAAAGACTTGGAGCTTATTTTATATGAAATGATGACAGGATAAATTTACTGAAGTGATGGAAGCAGGAATAGGGAGGGGACAGATGTTGGCAGTAGCAGGAAGTAAAAACACATGGGAAGTCTGGACTGGTTTTCTGGCTATTAATGAGATTAAACTCCACCATCCAAAGCTACTGTCTATTCTTATCACTGTTGTTCATAAGTGGACATTGAGCTGCTCACCAGGATCTTATTTTGCCACTGTGTATTTTCCTGCAGCATCTATGGAAAGACAATAGTGGTCTCATGGGACTATTAACGGTGGCCATTTGTGTCCTGTGAGTTTTCAAGGAACTTGCCTGTTGGGACCATTGATTTATTACTGTATATTGCACTATTGCTCAATGACTGGCATTTGATCTTGGGCTGACCAAAGCAGAATTTGAAAGGGAAAGAATGGTGCAGCGGGAGAAGGTGCTTCGTGGGCATCTGGGCTGTGTTTCCAGGCCCTTTAGGCACACTGCCTTGGAGTGTGCTCCTCAGTGTGAGCAGTTTCAGTGGATGAAGAGATGTATTTTAATAGAGACCATTTTTAAAACCCTAAATTATGTTTAAAATTTAACTTTGGTGAATGAGCTCTCATCATTTTCTGTCCTTTCAGTAAAGATATATCCAGAAGAAATCACTCCACTCCTGCCAGCCATATCGGGGGAGAAGATTGCTGAGGACCAAACCTGCTTTTTTCTTCAAATACTGTTGAAGTATATGGTTATTCAGGTCAGAGAAAAATTATGACTCTTTCAGTGTGGTGGGTTTATTCTCAGCAGGAAGAGGAAATATTCCCTCTTTTCTCTCTGCATATCCGTATTTTTTCCCTTTTCTTTTTCTTTGAGGTGATTTTATGTGATATTTCAGCAAGTGCAGAGTATGTACCATTTTTTAGGTCACTGTAGCAAGACCAGCTGTATGTACTATTTTGTGAGTGTGTTTAAACCATTTTTCTCTCTTTACTTCTTTCCTACCCCTAATCTCTATGCTTGCAAGACAGGTTGAAGGAGGAGGCGGGCCCAGAGGCTGAACAGGTGGACAGGAATAGGCAGAGAAGACCTGTTATCAGGGATCTGAAGGAAAGCACATGGAGCAATCTCCTCATGCCATTGGCACAGGCCTCCTTTATGTCATGTATTATTTTTTCTCATATGCACCAATTGCATACAGAACTGAAGTAACTGGTTTATGATTTTAATAGGAGATTTGTGACCCTGGTCTAGATTTCTGACCCTGGTCTAGATTTCTGAATAATAGTTAGAATAAAATGTGCTGATTCTTTTTTTCTCAGCAAATACTTCTATTGTCCTTGAGTTCGTCCTGGGTATTGTCCAGTATCTGTCTTCCCCTTCACAGCCGAGTTGTTGAAGTAATAATCTCTACTGAGTTCACATCCTCACTTCATGTTCTTTTGACACCCACTGTTAGCTGCCTTCTGCCCTGTCACTGCTAAAGTGGCAAGCCCCAAACCACAAGGGTTCTAGGGTCAGCCCGGAAGGAGGGCACACTTCAGGTTTTGCTCTCCTTATTCTTTGAGGGGATTAGACTACCCCTCCTTCATGAGTTTCTCTCCTCTTCTGATATTTTCTCTGGCATTTCTCCCTTCCTTTCACTCCTTTCTAGTTTTCTTTAGGGAACTGTGCTTTTCTCTGCTGTCACTCAAGATTCAGTACTTGACTGCTTTTTCTGAATACTCAGCAATTTTGTCCCCTTTCCTTGCCCCTTTCCCTTTAGCCAGAAACGGAAACATAGGACTTCAAAATCCTGAAAACCTGACTGGGGCATGCTTTCATGTTCTGGAAACTCCACATTTGAACTCTAATGGCCCATTCTAGATGCATCTCAAATGCCAGCTGTTCAGAAATGTTTGGGCATTCCATTTGTCCTGGAAAATCAACAGAGTATCCAGAACTTGGGGGCCTTGGGTTCTCATTCTAGGTGTGTCACTAATGAGTTGTGTGACCTCAGATAAGGCGGATGGAATTGATATAGGATAGAGGTTTGCATGCAGACTGTGAACCTTCTAATTGTGTGCAAAGTTTTAGGTGCATATCGGTGCCTCCCTTCTGCCTTCTCTTGTGTCGATTGAGATGAGTTCTCAGAGCACAGCTTTTGGCATATTATGGATGCTGAGCCCTGCTGCCCCTGGGGTAGCCAAAACATCTCATCCCTTTACCTCAGGTGCTGCACAAATTTCATTTTCTAAGTGGACATGTCAGGAAGGAAGTTGGGAAGCCCTGCTCTAGAGCACTCTGTGGTCTAACAAACATTAAGAACCACTGACAAGTCTTTTCTAAGGGCCATGTTTCCCTAAATCATGTGGGGGTGACTGCATCTGTTTAACCAGCCTGTCCTCCTGGCTTCTGAGAGATGGTCCCAGATATTGAGCAGTTTTGGAGTGCTCCCACTATGCAAACACTGATGGGTTTTTGAGGGGGAGAATATTATCTCAACACTATGAAAGATTTAAACTTAATCTATAGTGGACTGGCATGCCTGGCTTATCTTAGCCTTTGAATTTTTTTAATACAGAGAATGCATTTTCCAAGATTCCATGGATTTTGCCTTTTGATATTGATTTTATATGTAGGTAACATTGGATGAAATTCTTGAGAGGGATTGTTTCTTTAATTTCTATTTATTATAAATGGCCTTTTTCTGAGTTTAGAAAAAAGCACCTGATTATTCGTGACTAAATGTTTTAAAGGCCCAAGAAATGTTAGATAATTACAAAAAACAGAGAGAAAAAATATGGACATGATATATTATAGTACATTGTAAAAGATATGATATCATTGAGTTGTTGGGTTCTCAGTAAAAATGCTGTTTTTAACATAGTTACTGTTTTGTTTTGAAGTATTCATTCCTACCATCTTTTGAGCTTTGTTATTATTTCATTACATGATTGTCAGCATATTTGTCATTTTTTACATTTAGGATAGGAATTTTAGTAACATAACAACACTTCAGTTTAGTATATGTTAATTTGAAATGTAAATATACATATGTTCTTTTCCACATATTATCCAAAGGCTGCGAGCTTGGAGTGGAAGAATAAGGAGAATCAAGATACTGGTTTTAAATTTCTTTTTACATTGTTTCGAAAGTATTATCTTCCTCATTTATTTCCATCATTTACTAAGTTAACAAACATCTACAAACCTGTACTTGGTAAGTACTGTTGGAGCCGTGTATAGAGGATATCCAAAGGAAAGCTATGCAGTCTCTTTCAAAGTGACCTTTGGTTATTTTAAAGTAAAATAGTCATTTTATTTTTGTATTGAATGGTAACTTTATTATTAGATGTTTAAAGTTTCTTAATAAGTGATGTTAATTATTTGTACCTACTAAGATATACCTCAGCTCACAGCAGTAAAAGGGAACCGTGGCTCCTATACTCAGAAATAATTTGAAATGTATTTATGATATTTTTGGTATAATTGTCATCCTTTAATGTAAAAATCTCTGCATTTCCTAAAGTCTTTCCTTGTGGGTGGTGGGGTATGGTGACCTCAGGCTTTGTTCAGTCACTGGCGGCCAGCCCAGGGCAAATAGCTACCATTGTATGCCTTTTCTTTCATGCTGGGTCCTACATCCAGCAGCTACTACTGACAGGTGCTTATGGAGAACCAAATTTTAGGTGATTGTACAAGCTATGGGCGGTAAGCCCCAGAGGACTAGGAAACAGAAAGGAATTTCTAATTTGGCACCTAATGTTTTTCTCTTCTGTAAGAAATGAGGACTCAGAGGACAGAAGCACACCTTAGAGTGGTGAAGGTGGGCGTCAAATCTTCCTCTCCCTATTATCTAAAACAGGTAGTTCAAATGAATAATTAAAAACAGTTTTGGAGGGGAAATAGTGACATGAGATGTTACTCTTTTGGGGAACATGGTCACCTGATTCAGTTGTCTGTGCTGTGTGTGTTCTGTGTTTGCGTACACACACACACACACACACACACACGCACGCACGGGAAGAGAAGCCAAAACTTGGTGTGTTTTAAAAGATGTAGAATTACTGACTTTTAGGGGCACTGGGACATGTATTTCCTTAGCTATATATATGTGAATATTTTTTCAATATTTGTTTCTGATTTCATATGTACTCTAAATTCATTGTGAAAACATGGTATATTGTTAATATTCCTAGATTAAAAGTTATTTGTTGATAATTTTTCTGCCTTATACAGGTATTCCAGATATACAAAAATTATTAAGATAGAGAGTTGAACTTATGGCAAGTAGTATCTCAAATCCAATACCATATAATTTTCATATTGATTATGGAATTTAAAGAATCAGAAATTGACTTCTTATTAAGTCTTTGGAAAAGGGAGCATTTGATTGTCTCAAAGATGAAATGTGACTTTCTGAATTCTTTTAAATATAAAGTAGATGATATTGATTCTGTTTCATTGGATTCATCTAAAGGGAAAAGGATATAAAACTCTAAAGTTCAGTGGATTTAATCGCTGCAATGTTAGATGTTAAAATACCTAAAATTATGTTTTAAAAGTTCATATATATGTTTACATTTGTTCCAGCTATAAAATTAAATTAGGTATAATATATGTGAAAAGATTTTCACTATTATAGTCTCATGTAATTTATCAAAATTGTTAAAAATAGTTGTTAGCTTAGGTTTTCCATAGCTATATATCATAGATACATAAACAATCACCATCACCACCCATTCTCAGTCAGATCACAAGGTGGAATCAGAAAGGAGCCTACCAAAAAAATGCCATTTTTAATCATTGAAGTTGTTCATTCTTAATTGCTATTTAGACAACCAAAAATTGGATTTAATTGGAAGCCAAAACATTTGTAGGGGTTACATCATGTTATGATTTATTAGCCTAATCAATCATGTGTTCTTTTTTCTACCAGACATCCCCCATTTGAGACCAAAGCCAGTGTACATTACTACAACTCGAGACAATGAGAACATTTACAGTACAAAAATTCCATATATGGCAGCTCGTGTTGTTTTTATTAAGTGGATTGTAACCTTCTTTTTGGAAAAAAAGTATCTAACTGCAACACAGAACACTAAAAATGGAGTTGATGTATTGCCTAAAATCATCCAGGTATGCCGTTCATCCTCTTTTTATCTGTTAATGCTTCTATAATAAAATACACTGGAACATAGCCGGAGTTATTGATTATTAGAGTTATTGGTTCTTCCAGGTTGTTGGTTATAGATAAGTGATTTTATTGGCCTACCCTGCCTGTAATGCCGAGGTTTCAGAGGGAGTTGTGAGTTTGACTCACTTGCTGTGCATTGTTGGGACTGCCATGATGATGCAATCTCGGGAGCCATTCTGAGAAGATGACTGTTGTGTGCACACTCCTGGCTCCTCCTCATTCTCCACAGTTGAGTACCAGTGGCCTCTGAGCATGAGAACAGAGGCCTGTCTTGCCTTTACCAAGCCCCAATAGCTGGAAGGCTCTTAGGAAACTGTAAGTGGCCCATCGTGAGGACCTATGAGGCTGTCGGGCGCCCTCCAGCATCTCAGGAGAGGGAAGTAGATCAGCAGCTCAGGATTTTGGGCTGGCTGTTGAGCAATGGTGGGGCCCCTAGAAGAGGAGGCTACCTCTTCCCTGAGGCCTTCAGAAGAGACCTCTCCTTGTATGGGGCCTGCCGTGCTTTTTCTCTCTTGGCCTTGGTCAGCCATACACAAATGGGGGCTTTCCGAGCAGGCTGAGTTGCTTAGGGACTTAGTGGAGCACTACCATTTGTGGAGGTCACAGAGCAGCCACTTCACTAAGGGATCATGGTGTCATGTGCTCTTTTGTTTATTATCCCCAAGAAGAGGGATAGGAAGTGTGGTCCACTGACTGCAGATTTGCTGATGCCCTGGAAGTCCCAGAAGTCCGACCTAGGCCTGAGCTGAAAGAATGCACAGACCTGAGGAGGCAGATAAGTGGCTCTTGTGCTTCAAGGTTATTAGGAACCTTGATGGAGGAACACCAAACAGTCTAGAGCATGTGGCTCCTCTGGGGAGAAGTCACTGAAGAGTGAGAGGAGAAACCTATTTTCAAAATCTGAGGGAGGTGCAGTTGTAAGAACAATGAAAGACTTGCTGAAAGAAAGTTTTAAGAAACCTGTGAATGTCTTAGTTAGAAAAATTAGTAAATAAAATGAAAATGGTAATGATTATTGCTGAGAAAAAAAATTAGTTTTCTGAAAAAACATCCCACCACAGTGACTAAAAATTTAGAGAGATAGAAATGAGAAATTAGTAGACAAGATCTAAGTACAGGTCCCTACCTTACAAATATTAGGTGGGTGGAAGAAGAAGAGAATGAGAATAATTGAACAAATAATAATAAAAGTTTATCTGAACTGAAAAGAAAAAAAAAAAAAAAGGCATGCCTCTAACTTAAAGGGTCTTTGAGTCCCAGGAAAAATTATCAAGACACAAACCTAAACAGACATTTGATTTTCAGGAATTAAGAGACAGTGGTATAGGTTTCCAGACAGGTTACTTCAAAGGAATGAGACTGAGATTAGTGTTGAACATCTAATCAAATCTGCAATCCTGCAATCTCTTTCTCTCTCTCCTTCACACACACACACATCCCCCAACAGGATGTCAGTCAAGATTAAAAGAAAGAATCATTAATTAATGGTGTTGGAATAATTGGCTAGTCTCTTACAACATACTGAAGCAAACGACAGATTGATTTAAGGTCTACAATAAAAACAAAATACTGAAGAAATGTAGGCTGGGTGCGGTGGCTCACGCCTGTAATCCTGGCTAAGACGGTGAAACCCCATCTCTACTAAGAATACAAAAAATTAGCCAGGCGTGATGGCGGGCACCTGTAGTCCCAGCTACTCAAGAGGCTGAGGCAGGAGAATGGCATGAACCCAGGAGGTGGAGCTTGCAATGAGCTGAGACTGCATCACTGCACTCCAGCCTGGGCAACAGAGCGAGACTCCATCTCAAAAAAAAAAAAAAGTAAGAGAAAGGAAAATCCAGGAGAGTGTCTAAATTTGGGAAGTGGTAGACTACCTTAGGTAGAAATAAGACCCAGTAGGCTGGGCGCCTGTAATCCCAGCACTTTGGGAGGCCAAGGCAGGCAGATCACTTGAAGTCAGGAGTTCGAGACCAGCCTGGCCAACGTGGTGAAATGCTCTCTCTACAAAAAATACAAAAATTAGCCAGGCATGGTGGCAGGCGCCTGTAATCCCAGCTACTTGGGAAGCTGAGGCAGGAGAATCACTTGAACCTGGGAGGTAGAGGTTGCAGTGAGCAGAGATTGTGTTACTACTGCATTCCAGTCTGGACAACAGAGTGAGACTCCCATTTCAAAAAAGAGGAAAGAGAGAAAGAGAAGGAAGGAGGGAGGGAGGGAGGAAGCAAGGAAAGAAGGAAAGAAAGGAAGGAAACAAAAGGAAAGAAAGAAAGAAAAAGAAAGAGAGAGAAAGACCCAGCAGCCATGGAAGAAATGAGGTTTGACTTTATTAAAAAAAAAAAAATAGTGAAAGATTTTTGTGTCAAAAGACTACATAAGGCCAGATCCAATCAATAGACTATGAAGTAACATCATGACTGTTAAGATCTCTGCTATATAAAGAGTACCCATGAACTGGTAAGAAGACAACCCCACTGAGAAATGGACAAAGGAGACGAAAGGGCGGCTTATAGAAGGCAGACTACAGGGACCCCTGATTTTATCGGCAGAGAAATGCAGTTAGTTCTGAACCACGATAAGATACCTTTATTCACTTATCAGGTAGACAAAAATCTGTATGAAATTGTGTGTAGGAAGCGCAGTCATACTCTGGTAAATTTACATTACATCTGAAGCGATTGTCACTCAGTTCAAAAAAGTCTTAATTAAGGGGTGTAACCTTTTCTCTCTGGTTTAAAAAGATCAGAAAACCATCACCTGTATTTAAATTGAAAATAAGTAGCTCATTCTTGAAAAGTACATCTGGATGATGAGAAGTAGAAAGAACAGCAAATTAACCACTGCTTTCAGGTTCTGATTTTTTCTTTTAGTTGACTCATCACAGTTGTGAGTCATCTACTTTTACTGTCTAGCTTTTTTAACATCTTAAAGGTTGGAACTTCGAAATCAATTAGGATGGTTCCATCATCCTCATGGAAAAAGGATCACAGCTCAAACTGTCTTAAACATAAAATAAATACTTTAATCTTACTAAAAAGAAGCACATGGTGAGGCTGGCTGAGAATACGGTTCACTCAGGCATTCTCCCTGCTTCTCTGTGGTCTTCTCACTGTTCTGCCCTTTCCCTCTGACAGCTTTGTCTACAGCAGCTTCCCCCTTGATTGTAAGATGGCTACCAACAGCTGGGGCACTGCTTTTCTTGTTCACATTTAGAGGCGATCCAGAAATATAAAGCCCTTTCCTTTTGTCTGAGTGGAACAACTTACATTGCCTGCCTCCCCCTGGAACAGTAACAAGAAACTGATTCGCTTAAAGCTGGGTATGTGAGTGGGCCAGGAGATGTCATGATTGGCCTCCACAAAACAGATTGGTCCCTTAGTACTGTGGATGGGATCAGCTTCCTGCGAGTCAGTTGGGGTGCATAGGAGGAGGCACACAGAGGACTGAGGTTCTGGTAGGGAGGGAGAAAGAGTGCTGGGCTGACAGCCATTTGTACCCTCTGTGCCATCATACCCTGCAGATGACTGTCCCTAGAAATGGCCACTACCATTCTAGAGACTGCCACTATACCTCACAGTAAGTTGTTATATTAGTTTCTTACTGCCACTGTTGCAGATTCTCACAAACTTAATGTCTTGAAACAGTACAAATTTATTATCTTACGATTCTGAAAGCCAGAAATCCAAAATCAAGTTATTGGCAGATCTGTGTTCCTTCTCGAGGTTCTAGGGGAGAATCCTGTGTTCTTGCCATGTCCAACTTCTAGAATCCTGTGTTCTTGCCATGTACAGCTTCTGTATTCCTTGGCTGTGGCCCTGCATCACACCACCTTTTCTCCCAGTTTCCATCATCACTTAGCCTTCTTTGTCTGTTATCCTCCTGCCACCCTGTTATAAGGACCCTTACATTATATTGGGACCATTTGGATAATCCAAAATAATTTTTCTATCCCAACAGCCTTAACTTAATCACATCTGCTGTGTCTCTTTTGCCATGGAAGGTAACACATTCACAGGTTCTGAGGATTAGAACATCCTTGGGGAAGTCATTATTCAGCCCACCAGCTCTGGTTGGTCTGCAAGGTCCAAGATGATTTCATTCACATGCCTGCTACTTGATGGCGGCAGTTGGAAAGGAAAGCTGGGTTCATCTGGGACTTCTTGTTCTGTTTTCTGGTTAGCAAGGTAGTTGGACTTTTTATATGCCTGTACAGGGCTCCAAGAGTGAAATGTTTCAAGAGATGGGAATTGTTAACCAACAGCCTCTTGGGCCTGAGTCTGATACTGGCACAGGTCTCTTCCATTCTGTTCTACTGGCTACAGCAGTCATATAGTCCATGTAGATGAAAGGGAGGGGATATGGGCCTCATGTCTCTGTGGAAGAAGTGTTAAAGAACTTGTGGTCATCTTTAATTTGCTATATATGTGCATATTGTTTTTTTTCTTTTTTAGTTTGTGGGGAAAATGGGAGTTATAGGTCAAAAAGTCACAGGTTATTGAGCCATAAGAGACTTTAGACCTAATCTAGCCTCTGTGTCCTACAAATTAACATATATGTGTGTATATATGTGTGTGTATATGTGAAATCCAAGTGAGTTGCGTGACTCTCATTCCAGTTAGGAATGTGGAGAAGCAAGTCTTTTGATTCTTAGTTTGGGCCTCTTCTTTCTGTGCTGTACTCATCCTTGGGCCGTTCCTATTGAAGCTTCAGATAAAAAAAGAATAAAATGAATAAAGTGTTATTTTCCTGTGGAAGATAGTGGATCCATCAAAAAGATAAAATAATTTCCATAGGTGAGCACATCTCACAGTGTGATAGTGCCTTTGATAAGCCACACAGGCTTAGTAACTAAGGCATGAAGAGAAAAATTATTACAAGTATAGTATTCCTTTAATTTTCTCTAGAGATTGCTATTGGATATCTGTTTTGTTTTCAAACTGTCCTTGGTAGTTACTGAAATTACTGTTTTGCACTATTCATATCTTATCTCTTCTTGTAAAAAATATTCACAGTAGGTAAATTTTAGTTGCATTTGGCCTATGTATTTCTGACACTTAAAAGTAATAATGGAGTTTGCAAAGATGAAGCAAAATTATACATGTATTTTGTTTGGAGGAAACCTGTAATTCTATGTGGATATGCGAGCAGAAATCAGTGTTGAGCTTTGTGAGTGAGCGCATGAATTACTTCACTTCTTTGCACGCCTAAAGTCTTTTAAATGTTTAAAATTTTGTGAATATTGCTTTACGTTACACCTAAGATTCTGAGGATAAAGCTCAGATCAGCATTCTTCTGATAAAATACCCTTTGAATCTTCACACTCCACTGTCAAGCTGCCACTTAGTCACATAAATCAAATGATGCATCCTATCATTGTTGCTGCAAGAAGTCCCCTGAATTTTCCTATCTCTGTGACCATAGGAGCAAATGCTAAGTTGTAGAGACCTGATGTGATGATAATACAAATGTGTTTACACATTAATTTATTCTGTGGTTTTACAATGCAAATTAAACCTTTTAGATTGGGAAAATTTCACAGCCCTCCTTTCTGAAACAGCTTAGTAGTTTTCCTTTTAAAATAGCTGAGTTGGGAGGGATTTGTTGGTTAGTTAGAAAATTGGTAAGTACAGGCTCTGGAGCCTGTCATGCTTCAAGCAGTTGCTGGTTTTGGTTTGCTGTACCCTGTACACGTTGGTGGTAACTAGAGTTACTTAGAACAAGGCAAGACTGAAGTTTGGCCAGGTGTTCTTGAGTGGGGGTGAGCGTCATTGAGAAGTGTGCTGACTTTCTTCCAGACTGTTGGTGGTGGTGCTGTGCAGGAGAGAGCGCCTGAGCTGGATGGTGGTGGGCCCATGGAGCCGGACAAAAGCCATTCTAACAGCAGCACACTGTCGGACCGAAGACTCAGTAACTCCAGCCTCTGTAGCATTGAAGAAGAGCACCGAATGGTGTATGAAATGGTACAGCGGATTCTCTTGTCAACACGAGGTTATGTCAACTTTGTGAATGAAGTATTTCACCAGGTTAGTGTGTGTGTGTGTGCATGTGTTACAAGTTCTTGAAATGGAAACGATTTTGTTTCATGTTCTTTTACTTGTAACACTCCAACAAATAGAGTTGATGAGTTGGGTTATGTTACAGAGCTGAATAATAACGAATGATCCCTCTAATCTTTTAATTTGTGTGGATTGCTGTGATTTTTAAATTTTGTTGTTGAATAACAGTTACACAAGGAGGGAAAATTCTATATTTGAGCAAAATCATGAGACAGATACTTTCATGTTTTTGTGACAAAGTAAACTCAGAATTAGGTGGGAAGAAAGCCATTCCTGAATACCCAGCAACAAATGAACACAGCAAAGAAGAGTCCAGTCTTATTCCCAGAGCCTCAAAGAGCTCTCTGAGGAGCTGGAGGTTTCTGCAAAAACCTTGCAGAGGCGTGTGGCACTCACAACATGATAGAATTATTTATGGCACAAGAGAAAAAGGTAGGTGGCAAGGGGAATAAAAGGAAAGAAAGGAGCAGAGGCCAAGACAAGAAAAGAGGTATGAGCAAAGGAAGGAGACAGAAGAGGTCAGAAGCCCAGGCTACAGTTAGTGGCCATGAGTGACATCAGAGGTTTGCAACTGGGGTTGATGCTATTCCCTAGGGGACATTGGCAATGTCTGGAAACAGTTTTGGTCATCACAACTGGGGTGCTACTGGTGTCTTAGCGGGTTACAGCCAGGGATGTTGTTAAATATCTTGCAATGCCCAGAATGGCCCCCACCCCAACCATGACAAAGAACTCTCTGGCTCAATGTGTCAGTAGTTCTACTGTGGAGAGACAAGAGACTCAGCACTAGCCTTCAACACAGCAAGCAGAGCTCCCACACAGCAAGCAGAGCTCCCACAGATCTGGAGTGTAACATGTGGCCAGTGCCACTTGACTCTAGGAACTGGTGCTCTTGAACACAGGAATGTGGCCTATTTGTGGGTATGTGTATATGAGGTGGAGTAGTTGTTTTATCCATAGATCTGAAAAGTAGGTTAAGCCGTTGAATGGCAGAGTCCAGTTGTAGGTGAGGAGGAGAGGAAGAGTCTTGTACATATGAATGATGGGAATGCACCACAGAGAACTTCTTTTGGCGAGGCAAGTTTTTGCGATAGTGAATGATTGGCCCTATCACTTCTGGGACTTAAATTACAAAAAATCAACCAAAAATGAAAGTCCCAACCTAATCCATAGCAGTGTAGAGATTTTACCATATTTTCATTTTAATGAAGAAAACATTTTACTTAAGAAAATGTTTGTTTAGTCTGCAATTAACATTCCACTTACAAAATATTTTTTTCTGGTTCTGTGGCCCGGCACTGCCTTGGTTCTTCTCACTCTCCGTGTCTTCTCTGTTTCATGTCTTGGCCCCTCTTCTTGTTTCATCCCAAATTACAGGTGTTAACCAAGATTCAGGGCTCAAGTCTTTGCTGTAATTCTACACTTGGCCTCCTTGGGGCCTTTACTGCCAGTCCAGTGCCAGCAACCACTGTGGCATATGTCTCCCAGTCAAGCCTTTTGTCTGAACCTCACTTGTAAATAAAAATATTAATTTCATTAAACAAATTTTTTATACTCATGAAAGATTTGTTACTGGCAGAGGATATACCACACCAGGGGCCAGAAAGCATAATGTAATGCTGCAGAGACCAGGTACACCTGAGCACAGCTTCAAGGGCCCTCGCTCTGCTGCACAGAAAATGTGCCCTCTCAGGATCATGATTCACCAAAATGAGAGTGAGTTACCTGTCTCAGGGAAGACAGGGCACAAGTTTACTGAGAGGTCCTTCAGACCTAACTAATCACACGGCCAAAATCAGGCAGAATGACTGAGTAAACCAGCTGTAGACTCTCGGTGTCTACATTGTCACTGAACAATGTAGACAAGGTGGCCCTGGGTGCCTCCTACACTTGCCTTTTAAAATGGCCACATGCCATCGCATCTGATGTTCCTGTAGTATCTTAATGATAACAAGACCAAAGCCTGGCTCATTTTTTCCCCCTAATATCAGCTTATCCTCTTGACTTGACTGCTTCTTCAAAGGGACTTGTATTCATGTTTGCATCTTAATTTTAATGCTCCTAGGTTCCTCATCTCCCTCTCCTCCTATGACAGTCACTGGACAAGTCACACAGGAGTTTTGCTTGCTCCTTTGCTCTGCATTTTCTTTGACTGTGGTTAGCAGCCCTCTCCTTGGAACTCCCCTCTTTCTGTGTCATCCCTTTCTAGGTAGTACTGCATACATCATACTGCCAAAACAGTTTTTTTTTTAAAAATAATAGTCCATGATTTGAAAACCTAGCCCATTCCCTACATTAATTTTGTCATATTCATGCTCCTGTTGTACATGTGAAAGGTCCATGGCAACTATTTGAGTTGAAATAGTCAGGGTCCTGGAGTGTATGATCTATAGCAGGGGTCAGCACACTTTTTAAAGCAAAAGGCCAAATAGTAAATATTTTAGGCCTCATGGATTATCCTGAATGTACCTCAGAGAGACAGAGAGGTGAGAGCTATGAGAGATTGAGACCTGGAGGATCTGGTGAGAAGGTCCAATAGGTGTTCACGTCTCCTCTGGCTGCATTATTTTTTTGCTTACTGTTCTACCACTTTTGGAAGAGTATCCTACTCTGATTGTGGATTTTTTTTTTTTGAAAGCCTATCAGTTTTTGCTATGTTTTTGCCAAAATTATTAGTTGCAATACAGATTTAGAATTAGTTTATATTCCTTTGAATTGAATGTTGTCATTAAGAAGTTTCTGTCTTCATCTCTAGTAATGGTTTTCTGGAGGAGGGGCACAAAGTCTATCTTGTCTGTTTTTAATATAGCTCTACCAGTTTTCTTTTGGCTAGTGTTTGTATGGTATATCTTTTGCTAACTCTTTACTCTCAGCCTCCCCTGTTCATATGTTTTGGATGTCTTCTTATAAATTGCAGCTAAGTCTTTTAAATAGATTTCTAAATTAAATCTTACAATCTTTGTCTTTTGATTGGATCATTATTCATTACATTTAACATAGCAACTGCTATTAGGTTTTAGTCGGCTGTCTTCTTACTTTCTAGTTGTATTGGACCTTCAAGCTCATTGTTTTTAATATCCTATTTTTCTTCTCAAATTAAATTAGTTTTACAGTCATTTGTACTTACTTTAATAGTTAACACATGCATTCCTAACATGAATGCTAGCATTAATTCCAACTTTTACCCTCAGTACACGTTAGCTCTATTTACTCCTCAGTTTATGTGCCGTTGTTATTATTATGAATATATAATATGTAGATGTTATCCCTTTCAGAACCACGGTAAAGTTTGTTTCATCAAGTTTTATTATTTTTATTCATATATATTTTCTTCTTTTTTTTGGAGATAGAGTCTCGCTCTGTCACCCAGGCTGGAGTGCAGTGGCCGGATCTCAGCTCACTGCAAGCTCCGCCTCCCGGGTTTATGCCATTCTCCTGCCTCATCCTCCCGAGTAGCTGGGACTACAGGCGCCCGCCACCTCGCCCAGCTAGTTTTTTTGTATTTTTTAGTAGAGACGGGGTTTCACTGTGTTATCCAGGATGGTCTCGATCTCCTGACCTTGTGATCGGCCCGTCTCAGCCTCCCAAAGTGCTGGGATTACAGGCTTGAGCCACCACGCCCGGCCCTTATTCATGTATATTTTCATAAATATGTTTTATTCATTTAGATTTATCCACTTTCTCTTTTTATTGCATTTTATTGCTTCCCAAATCTCTGACCAGGGAAAATTTCCTTTCTGTCTAAAGAATAAGTTTTAATATTTCTCTTAGCTCAGTTCTCCTGGTAACAAATTTTCTCATCTGAAAATGTCTGTATTTTGCTTTCATTTTAGAAGTATTTTATTTCCGGGTGTTAAATTCTACATTGGCAGCCCTCTGCACATGAATCTTTTGTTCCATTGTTTCTTGGCTTCCATTATTTCTTTGCGAAGTCATAGAAAGTCATGTGGTTGCTCCTTTGGAGGAAATATGTCTTTTTTCTTCTGGCTGCTTGTAAGATTTTTCTGATTATCTTTGGTTTTCAGCAGTTTTGCCTGTAATATACTTCATATTTATCCTTGTTTTTCTTTGTGCTTCTTAAATCTAGGGATTGATATATTTCACCCATTTTGGCTAAATTCTCAGCCACTCTTTCCTCAAATATTGTTTCTTCCTCCCATCTTTTTTTTCCTCTTTTTTTCCTGCATCTCCAGTCATTCATTGGATAACCTATTCGTTGTATTTTCTCTTTCTTATCCTGTCTTCTGATTTATCCATTCTTTTATGTCTTCATAGTTCATTTTAGATATTTTCTTCTGATTTTTCTTCCAGTTTTCTCTTTAGCTGTGTCCATTCTGTCCAACCCGTATACTCTGAGTTTTTAATTTGAGTTATTTTATTTTTAAATCCCATTACTTTGGCTTTTGATACCATGATTATCTCGATATTGATATATTGCATGAACCTTTGTTAAAGTGAGTTCTGCCTGTAACTGGATCCTGTGGCTTGAACCTTAAGGGCAGTATTAAAACAAGTCCCAGCAGCTTGAGACCAAGACCTGGATTTGTGGCTAACTTTGTAACCCTGGAAGAATATCTCTGGTGCTGTAAACCTCAGTATCCTCATCTGTGACATTAAAGCATCTGAGTATGGGGTACCTCTACCTCTTGTTCCCCTCAAATATGGAAAGAGTCCTTAAAACTGATAAGCAAAAAGCAAATGCATTTCTCCTTTAAATTCTTTAACATTATTGGAATCTTCTCACTTTAAATCAAAATTGCTGTATGGAGATGTGTAAGGGAATTCCTTAATGTTAAAAAGTTCTTATAAATATGCACAATGCTACAACTTTGCCATAGGCTCTTGTTAACATTGATAGCTGAACTCATTAGTAACCTGATAAATGTGAAACAAATGTTTCTCAAAAAAATAATAACCAAAAAGGAAGGAAGGAAGGGAAAGGAAGAAGGACAAAAGCAAAGAAAAGGAAAAACAAAAAAAGAAACGGAAGTCCTGATTTGTAACAGATGCTGACTTCTGTGATAGAACCACTCCCACCGTGGCTGATTCAGGCCAACACGATGACATCAGTGAACATGGAGCTGAGAAGAGGTGGGCACAACTGGTTGCCACTGGCTGTACTAGTATGTCCCTTCTAACCTATTTCTGATTTGTTGGGAAAAGGTCCAGGTTGTGCATTATAATTATGTTTTGTAGCCAATTGAAAGATTTCTGTAGGTATGATTTGGTGATTTGGTTATTTTTGTAGACAAATTATTCAGAATATAGAAGTTATTTTTTTCTTTTTTCTTTTCTTTTCTTTTCTTTTTTTTTTAATTGAGACTGAGTCTCACTCTGTTGCCCATGCTGGAGTGCAGTGGTACAACCTCGACTCTTGCAACCTCCACCTCCTGGTTTCAAGTGATTCTCTTGCCTCAGCCTCCTGAGTAGCTGGGATTACAGGTGCATGCCACCACGCCCAGCTAATTTTTGTATTTTTAGTAGAGATGGGGTTTCGCCATGTTGGCCAGGTTGGTCTCGAACTCCTGACCTCATGATCCGCCTGCCTTGGCCTCCCAAAGTGTTAGGATTACAGGTGTGAGCCACCACGCCCAGCCTATAAAAGTTATTTTTAACTGCCATTTTTTAGGGCTCTCTTACGAGAATGTCTTTGTTTCTGCTGGTAAGTTTGGCATGCACAAAGATTTGTGGCCCTGTGTAGTATATTTATAAGCTGTGTGTTCCAAAGGAAAGTGAAATAAGTGATGGTCATTGGAAATGTCCATGATGCTGCCCTATACTGATCTGAGTTTGTTTGTAGTTAAAGGGAATTTTCTCTTTTCCTTTCAGGCATTTTTGTTGCCTTCCTGTGAGATAGCTGTAACAAGAAAAGTAGTTCAAGTGTACAGAAAGTGGATTCTCCAGGACAAACCTGTGTTCATGGAGGAGCCAGATAGAAAAGATGTTGCCCAAGAAGATGCTGAAAAATTAGGATTTTCTGAGACTGATAGCAAGGAGGTAATTTTTTTCACTTGTCTTTTGAGTTGAGGGTAAATATATTTCAGTCAAGTATACTTGCTCAGTCAAGTCTTGTCAATGGGACAAAGGCTTCCTTTTATCCCATCTGATACTTCTGAGTTGCCGAGTTCTGTGAGGGTCTGCCTTAGAGAGTAGCTTCTGTACTCCCATTCTAGATTGGCAGTCATCTCCTACAACTCTAGCCAGGGCCATCTGCGTGTTGCATCTTTGTTAGTCTCTATCGCAGGAGAGTTGTTTAATAAGCCATCATATTTTACATGTCTCTTTGTGAGACTAAAAAAATCACTGCCTTCTCCTTGGCTTGTTTAAATAAATATCATTTGGAGAAACTAAATTGAGAATGTTTGGGCAGACTTTTCTTGTGCAGTGGCCTGTACCAGAAGCAGCTGGGTGTTACCCCTGTGAAAGGACTAACCAAACAGCAGTGTCCCTCTCCTTTAAGCCTCGCTGAGTGCTGGCCTCCTGGAGGGACCACTGCCCATGTTAGATAAAGCTATAGGTTGGATAAATCCAAAATGACAGAGTGGAATATCTTCCTGAAACGAAAGAAACTTAAGTGATATTTATATTTCTGACATACTATTATGAAATTAATTTAAAATGTTTAAAATTTCTCCCTAGAGGCATATCACTTTAAAATATGTGTTAATTCCATAATTTCAATTTTGCAATTTTGGTGAAATCATTTTAATAACTACCATGAGATCTAAATGAATATGCTACATATCATTTATCACTCATTTTAAAGCAAATTATCGCTCATTTTAAAGGTCTGTATTCCATGCTCACTCAGTCATTGGACAAACAGAACTCATTCTTTCAGCACATACTAAGTGCTGAGCACTATTTTAGGTGTTGACCGTTGAGTGGGGAGCACTCTACCTCCTAGAACCTATTTTCATGTGAATCCTGATGAGTTTAAGGAATTAAATATGCCAACTAAATATAACTTAGTTTATATAATATAATTATATTTATAGTTAAATATAAGTTAAACATGTGCATCTTCTACTCTGTTAATTGATCATTATCTTCTGAAGGCCTCGTCTGAAAGTTCTGGTCATAAACGATCTTCCAGTTGGGGACGCACGTACTCCTTCACAAGTGCAATGAGCAGAGGGTGTGTGACAGAGGAGGAAAATACAAATGTGAAAGCTGGCGTCCAGGCTTTGTTGCAGGTATGTGGCTGGCCAGAACATGAAGACCCCTCCACCGCCTACAGCTGGAGCCATTTTGTCTTTTTGTTTATTGGGGATAATGTCATATAAATATGTTGGTATTTGTAGCCATCTATTAGTAAACAATAAACAGCAGTTTAATTAGTTATTAAATTCTTATTCTGAGTTCTCTTTCTAATTCCTACCCACAATTTACAAAAAATTTTTTCTAGTTAAAGAAGACATAAGAACTGGTTGCAGTGTTTTTGAGATGATTATATAGTGAATGTGAAATGAATGAGATTTAAGTCTTTAAATTATCTTCCAAACACACATGGGTAGTTATCTGGGCTCTTAATTTGCAAGACAAGCTTGGTGATTATAAAATCTTATAAGTAATATTCCTCTTAAAATTGGCTGTGTTTACAAAGAAAAATGACTGATGTAGTTTTTAGATTTTTTTTCTTATTATACTTTATGTTCTAGGGTACATGTGCACAGTGTGCAGGTTTGTTACATATGTATACATGTGCCATGTTGGTGTGCTGCACCCATTAACTCGTCATTTACCTTAGGTATATCTCCTAATGCTATCCCTCCCCCCTCCCCCCCCCCCACAACAGGCCCTGGTGTGTGATGTTCCCCTTCCTGTGTCCAAGTGTTTTCACTGTTCAATTCCCACCTATGAGTGAGAACATGTAGTGTTTGGTTTTCTGTTCTTGCGGTAGTTTGCTGAGAATGATGGTTTCCAGCTGCATCCATGTGCCTAGAAAGGACATGAACTCATCCTTTTTTATGGCTGCATAGTATTCCATGCTGTATATGTGTCACATTTTCTTAATCCAGTCTATCATTGATGGACATTTGAGTTGGTTCCAAGTCTTTGCTGTTGTGAATAGTGCCACAATAAACACACATGTGCATGTGTCTTTAAGGCAGCATGATTTATAATCCTTTGGGTATATACCGAGTAATGGGATGGCTAGGTCGAATGGTATTTCTAGTTCTAGATCCTTGAGGAATTGCCACACTGTTTTGAATGAATATATGAAATAGAACTGACACCATTTGAGAACATTTGAAAGAGCAACTTTGGATCATTACTTAACCTCCCCAGAGCTCAGGATTTTACCTCAAAAATGGGAATTGGGAGATTTCCTCTCAGGTCTCATGTAGCTCTAAGAGTAAGTGAAAATACAGGGTGCCTCTCATTCCCCGCTCATTGCCCCCTCACCCACCACTCTTCATCCACGTTTGGAGATGTGTCACTTAGGCCTCCCATGTAGAGGCCAGGTGTGGAGTCTGGGGAAAGTCTGGGAATGACATGCATGTTTCTAATTTTCTGTCATCTATTTCTTGATAGGATTCATTTTCGTGGTATCCTTTTTGTTTTCAAGTGAATTAGCAGTTTAATATACCATACTCATGAATTTTCTCACTTTTCATTGAAAACCTACACATAATTTTGAAGTTAAAAAAGTTGAGATGATTTCACTTGTGCATCTTTTGGTGTAGCTCATAAATATGACCTGCATCCCCATCAGAGAAACACTTGCAGGAGTCCTTGCCCTTTGTGCCTCAGTAGCTCCGTCTTTTAGCTAAGGGGATCTCCAGCAACAGTCTGTGGTGGTTGCAGGTGCCAGTGATCTCCTGGGTTCAAAAGAGTGCTTTTTATTTTCTGAAAGGATGAGTTACATCTACAGTAAGTCCTCACTAATGTCATCAATGGGTTCTTGGAAATGGCGACTTTAAACGAAGTGAGTACAGCAGGTCTTTGAGTAACATGGTTTGATTCAACATCGTGTCATCACAATGTTCGTGAGAAAATAATTTTCTTTTATATTTTGCTTAAAGTCATCATTTCCAACAACGTATCAATGACATTAAATGAGGACTTACTGTCCTTGCCTGAACTGAGAAAAAACAATTTCTGTTTTATTATATATAGTGCTACAGTTAAAAAAAGTATTTACTTTGGAATTAAATAGTTAGTTTTGTTCTTGTATCTAATACCTTGGTCCTTTACTTTGTTTATTAAGAAAAAGGGCCAAATGGAGGTTTGATAAGATAGTAATTTTCTTTCTTTTCTCCAACTGTGTCTCAGATATTCAAGAGATAGTAGTTTTCTATAGTTGCTTTTGACAAGTGCACTCTGGACATACAAATTTAGTTTATTTTTACCTTAACTGATACCAGCACATTAATAAGAAATACTCATGCAGTACCTTTGATGTTTTGTAAAAAGTAAAAGTATATAAAGACTTCTTACATGGGAATGTGCAAAAAGTTTTTAATTCATATTCAAGAAGCCAAATATATTGAATTAAAAGGATCTGTGTTGCAGTATATCATCTGTGGCATACTTCTTTCAAAAACAGAACCACTAAAACTGCTGTAATCAAAAAACTCTTTGTTTTTGTTTTTCTTACTCAAAGACTAGTAAATTCTTCATGACTGAAGTTATCATCATCATCAACTATATTATGGTGCTTATTTAGTGGTTTTTCTTAGAAAATTGGGACATAATACTTTTTAATCTTACCTGAGATAACTTTAAAGGCTGTGAATATTTTAGTTCACCCACTTGACTTTTGGTGTGAATTTTAATTTGGTCAGATTGTACATTTATTTTGATATAACACTTTAAAGAATTTTATTTACAAATGAGCTAGAGAAGCTCCTTCATCCTTTGAGTTTGTGTTGTTGAACACAAAGGAGATGTAAGAGGGAATGTACTAAGTAGATGGAGCAGGTCCGTCTTCATACCAGATTGACAACTCAGAATATCTGCAGATGATGGGACACTGGTGTCAACTGTGTAAATGGAAATGCACCATTATTTTGCTGTAGTGACTCAAAGCAGTAATAGTATATGATATCCTGGATCAGCGCTTCTCACATTTTTCTGCTGAGATACCCCTGATGGTAGAGAACAGTGAACTTGTATGCTGAAGATCTGAGGCAGAGGGTAGAGTAGTTGGCTGATTTTCTGAATTGTTTTTGAAATCTCAGCTTTTAACCTTAAGAATTCACTTAGATTTTGTATGCTACTGCATAATATATCTTTCATATTAAAAAAAATAGGCTTCTGGAAGATGTATGATGTCAATAGCTTCGTCTGTTTCTGGGCACATCACAGCTGCTTGAGGTTCTTATGCCTGTTGAGTGGTGCTGTCCATTGCTCCTGTCAGCAAGGAGTTCATGCGCTGGGAGACTCAATAAGAATCACATAGTTCTGTCTGACCACTGTCAGGCCATCTGTCCTCTTCTCCTCCCATTTCCCCACTAAAGTTTCTCATTCATGTGCAACAATCCTACTTTTTCCCCTTGTTTTCCTTTTTTTGTTGAGGGGTTGTCGAAAAGAAGTCTTCAAAGCTTTTCTGACTCATAAAATTTCTGTAGTTGCAATATTAATATGTAATAGTGATTTTTTTTCTTTTCCCCTAGGGAAAGGCTTTTCAGGTGTCTCAGTATTTAAGTGATTCTAAAGGGTGAACTAAAAAAAATTTTGAATATGTGTTGGTACCACTTGCTTTAATGAATTTTTGCCTTATTGTGAATTTATATGTTGGTACCACTTGCCTTATTGAAATAGAATCTTTTGGAAATAACTGAAAAGTGATTTCATTGGTAGAGTGAAATTAATATCATCTTTAAGCAAAATTTATTCAAATGTTTATGTTCAGTTAATGTTCTAATGTAAAATTGTTGATTTTAAGGTATTTTTGACGAACTCTGCAAACGTCTTTTTGTTGGAACCATGTGCTGAAGTTCCTGTGCTCTTGAAAGAACAAGTTGATGCTTGTAAAGCTGTTTTGATTATTTTTAGGCGCATGATAATGGAGCTTACAATGAATAAAAAGACATGGTGAGTTTCTATCAAATTAATTAGTATTGTAAAACAGATGTTTCTGTTTTTCAACATCATTAAAATGTTAAGGCTTGCATTTGTTTAATGTTTTTACAAAGTTAACGACAAAATGTCTTTTGTAACAGTTTCTGTGAATTATGAAGAAGGTAGTTACCCAGTACTTTGATAGATCAATTATTTTCATTATATTTTTTAAAAATGTCCTTGAACAATAAGTATTTTACTTAAGAGTAGATTTGTCCTTTTAAACTTTCATCAAACATAGTTTTGTGGAAAAGCAGCAATTGGTGTCTTATAATATTCATCATAAGCTCAGGAGAGTTTGTTAATTGCCCCGAAATGCCGTCAACTGATTTTTATTGCTTCTCACTTGATGTTTTAAATTCATTTTGGAAAAACAATTATTTTAAATGATAAATTATCGGAGACTAAATACATAGTGCAGTCAAAAATCTGATCCTGTTATTAAAACTACAACAACGTTTTTTTCCTTTTCATCTTTGTTTTTGTTTGATGTTTTTATTTGTAATGTCCCTATAGGTAAACAATGCATTAGATTTGTTTTTCCTGCTCTTCTCTTTTTTTCCTGCTTTTCTCTTATTTGAAAGTCATCAGCCGGGTGCGGTAGCTCACGCCTATAATCCCAGCACTTTGGGAAGCTGAGGTGGGTGGATCACCTGAGGTCAGGAGTTCGAGACCAGCCTGCCTAACATGGCGAAACCCCATCTCTACTAAAAATACAAAAAATTAGCCAGGTGTGGTGGCAGGTGCCTGTGATCCCAGCTACTCGAGAGGCTGAGAAAGGAGAATCACTTGAACCTGGAAGGCGGAGGTTACAGTGAGATTGCGCCACTGCTCTCCAGCCTAGGTAACAGAGTCAGACTTTGTCTCAAAAAAAAAAAAAAAAAGTCCTCACTTTATTCCATCTGATGAGGTATTTTCAGTGATGCTCAGCAACAGACCAGAAAGCCTCAGAGTCACTTTCCATTTCTTCCTCTTCTCCTGATGTGTCATCAGCCTCTCACTTCTGCCTTTAAAATGCTCCTCAAGCCTGTCCTTTGCGTGTTCCCTCTCATTCCACCGCCGCCCTTGTGCAATCAAGCTGCCCACCCCAGCATCTCCCTAGGTGATCTTCTGCCTTGGTTCTCAGTCCTTGGAGGCCCTGCGGACCAGTGGCACCTTTCCTACCTGAAACCAGAGGGGTCCTCTGCCCATGTCTGTGTTCTGGAGGCCCTTGAGTCAGCAGGAAAGGGGCTTTGGAAAGTGTCTGCAGTTGGTAGGAAACCGTGGACACAAGGTCTGATCGGAAAGGAACTGCAGGCCACCAAGTCCAATTCTTTTGCTTCAAAGATGAGGGAAGGGTGGACTCAAGAATCCTGGTGTGCAGAAAGTTCACAAGTACAGAAACCAAGGCATCAAAATGATATGATGTAGATTCCAACGTCATCTTTCCCAGACTTCTAAACTTAGCAGTACTTGCCAAGTTAAGAAATTGTTAAAACTGGAAATATTACAGTGATGCACAATATGATGTAAACAAAGTTAAATTCCACGTCAGTAATATTGACAGTAATGAGAAATGCTGGTATATGCTTTCAACTGAAATATCTGTTCCTGAATACCATAGTTTTATTAACATCATTTAAAATGTTTTTTTCCTTTGAAAACTTCCTGAGTTTTGTATACTACTGTATCAACAGTTTTTTTTATCTTTTTTGATAATCTTTTTATTTTGATGAAAATTCTAGGAAATAAAATTAAGCAATCCTGTTCTGACTTATACTAATTCATAGATTCCTAGGTGAAAGTATAGAAAAGAAAAATTGTAGAAATTGATGAAAATAATTAACGGGAAAATGGTCAATAGAGCATAGAAAGGAATGTGAGCAGTTTCTCTAACAGATTTTCTTGTGTATTTAAGTACCAGATAATCCCTTGCCTCCCATCTCTCCTTTCCTTCCTCACTCCTTCTTCTCCCCTCTCTCCTTACCTCCTTTTCTTCCATCTAATAAATAACTATCGAGCGTCTACTGTGAGAATATAGTGGTGAACTCTGTAGACAAGTTCCCTGCCCTCATGAGGTTACATCCTCATAGGACCGAGAGACATTAAAAATCTAGAAACAATTTCAGAGAGTCTGAAGTACTGAGAAGAACAGTGAAGGTTGGAAAGTGAAGAGAGTCCTGAATTGGGTGTGTGTTGCTTGGCATGGACAGAGGGAGAGTTATTTCCGTCAGCTGTCAGAGAAGGCCTTCCTAAGCAAAGCCCTGAGTGAAGGGAAGGAGGAGCCTTGGGGAGGTCTAAGGGAAGGGCATTCCTGGTAGAAAGAGCAGCAGATGCAAAAGCCCTGAAGGGAGAAAAGGTAAAAAAAAAAAAAAAAGTGGCTTGTTTAAGGAAGGACAAGATGATGGCCAGTGTGGTGGAGTGGATGGAGTGAAAGGGGAGGAGGCAGGGGGCAGGCCAGGGCCAGGTTTCTTGGGGCCCTGCAGACCAAAAAAAGGATACCAGCTACCTCCCTGTGTGTCTGCAAGATTGTGACATAATACAATTTATGCTTCTGAAAGGCCCCTGTGGCTGCTGAAGCACATGCAGTGCAGTGCCATAGATGATGGTGGCTGAGACCGTCATCTATGACGGTCTCATAGATGGTGGCTGTAGCCAGGGAACTGTAAGAAGTGGTCCTGAAATAGGGAATAACTGGTATGTAAATGAGTTGAAATGTCACCTGGATGAGGAGATGGAGATCAGGTAAATAATGAAGAATGGAGGAAAACTCTCACTCCTGTGTTGGACCCAAGGATGATACACATGCCCGATTTCCATGTACTCCAACAGAAGTTTATTACACTCTTTGAGCAGTTCTCCTTGGAGAAGTCAGTGCTTCACAAAATAGAAAGGAACAAGCAGTTGTCAAAACTGGCAGCTTTGGCAGGTCGTGCATCTTTCTACTGTTAGGAAAGATCTTTCCAAACCGTAGTTTTTCCACCCTTGTTTTCTTCCAGAAGACTCTACATGCCTTTCCAAGCTTTCATAGGTTCAGAAATCAAATTGACTGTGTTTTTGTCAGTCATTGCTTTGATCACATTTGTAGCTTTTGATAGCAGTTGCCGTGATCAAGGCTTTACTCGAAACTTACGATGTCTGTTGTTCTCATCACATTCTCATGATGGGTTTGTAACTAGTTGTGTGCAAGGGATTGTTTTTCATTGTCTTATGCATCGTGTAACGTGAATGGGCAGTGGTGATACTAGGTGCTGCCCTTCTCTTCCCTGGCAACAGGGACCTGGGTACCCTGAATGTGGTGAGCGACAAGCTGTCCCCCAGCACTGTGCCATTTCTTCTCCCAGTCTTCAAGGTCACCATTGTACTTCATGCGTGTGTGCCCAGAAGATAGTCCTTCCTCTTCTGTGCTTCCAGAATCCATAGGCAGGGAATAGGAATACATGGGCAAGTAGCATGGAGTGCAGTGCGAATGTATACCAACAGATGACTCTGGGGACCAAAATCAAATGGGGCCAGCTACAAAGAGGGCAGGAAATCCCCACAGGTGATTTTACTGTGAGGAATTTTATGAGGTTCAGCATATTGTTAGGAGAAAATGCTATTCTGATATGCAGAGATATGAGAAAAGCATACAGGAACTGTGATTTAGAGATCTCATCTGATTACTTTGTCCTATTCTCAGTTTTATTACTAAAGAGCAGTAAAGCCACGGAGAAGGTAGTAAAGATTAGATGAATGGTTAGCATGTGAAACCTGAAAGGAACCAGAGTGATTTCCCTCGAGGAACAAATGCACCTCTGTTACATAATGTGTTCTGTGTTCCCATGGAATCTAGGGGAAGAAAAAGTGGGCAGATACTCTGATATGAGCAATATAACTTAGGTCTAAGAAAGAAAAATATCTTTTGGCTGTTCTGAATAACTTATTATTGTAATTAGCAGTGTTATGCTGTCTCTATGCTGTTTTATAGTCTTCAAAGTCCTTTTACATAAAACTTTCTGTGAGAGACTATAAAAAATGCTGGCACATTGGAACTGAGCTGCAGTGATGGCATTTGTCTCAGTTGTGCCCTGTAGCACAGAGTCAGGATCTTCCAGGCATGAGCACTGTGCCTGTAAGTGTCCTGTAATGCAAACCCCTCCTGCCTGTGAGAGTACTGTGGCATTCCACCATACCAAGATACTGACTGTGTGTGTCCACAAAATAAAGGGCAGAAAGTCAAGTTAACTTCCTGTTGCAAAGATAGGGAGACCTTACAGGTCAAGTAAAACTGCGGATAGCAAAATTAAAGAGTGCTGCATACGTTCCAGTAGGTTTTCACTGAGTGCCTTTAAGGTGTTGGCACAGTTGGAGAAGACAGTCTTGCCTCCCTTTTTGCAAGGGGAGAAAATCAGGCTGGAATGTTGTGTTTTATCCTGCCTGTTTGTGTGGACATGGGAGGCATATTTTTAAAACCGTTGTAACATAAGGGAGCTTATTTTGGTAAAATATGATATTCATTATGTAATTGGCATCTGGACTTTAATAGTTTCGAGTAATATGTAATTATCAGTGTTGCTGAATTCTTAAGAGAATTTTTGGTACCTATAAATTAAAGTACTTTGGAGACATGATTATTAATATGAGCTTTTATTTTGGGTGGCCCAGGGAACAGATGTTGCAAATACTACTCAGGATAACAGAAGCTGTCATGCAGAAGCCAAAGGATAAACAAACAAAGGACTTGTTTGCCCAGAGCTTGGCAGGGTTACTATTTAGGGTAAGTCTTTTTTATTAAAACATTGCAAATGCAAGAAAGTGAATCAGATTTTATAGCAAACTAGTTTTAATCATTGAGAATTTTAAGAATAATGTTAAATTTAAATTTCTAGAAATTTTTCTTCTTAGCTTTGTGCTGAAGGTTATGATCTATTCTTTACAATTAGTGCTGGGCTTTTAGGCTCTTCTCCCTCTCTGCCGCCTCCTTCCTCTTTTGATTTGCTCAAGGGTGGTAGGAATTAGGAAGCTCTGATTGCTTTGGTGGAAGACTAGGTAGATTTGGAGAGGTAAAGGATGAACGGAAGCATGGGAATGGGATAAAAATTTGAGAGCCATCAGTGTGTTGGGAAATTGTATTTAAAGCCACAGAATGGGCTGACCTAGAGAGGACAGTGTCCACAGGTGATGGAAGAGATGCTGAGAAAGGGTGACCAGTGAGCAAGGAGGAAAACCAGAGGAGTGTGTGTCCTGGGTGCCTAGGGATGAGTATTGGGTAGGAGGAGAGCAACCAGTTGACCATGGGCTTTGACAGATGTAGTTGGTTGAGAATGTTCTATGGGATGAGGCCCACCTGGAGTAGATGGAGGAGAAGATGAGAGCTGGGCAGTGGAGGTTGCAAGTGTAGTTAAGGCTTTGCAGAGTTTGATGTGGAAAGGAAGAGGAAAAGGGGAGCTAGCTGAAGTCGGTGGCATACATGGTGGGTGAGGTTTAAGGTGGGTGGTACTAAAGTATGTTTGCTCACCAATGGGATGGTCCGGTGAGGGAGGACAAGATGGTCTCGGGGAGACAGAGGATAACTGTAGAAGTGAAGTCCCGGATATGGTGGGGGGCTGGGCCAGTCTTCGATGTGAGCAGAGAGCAAGGAGATGCCTGTGCTTCTTGCATCTCATGTGGTGAGCAGGTGAAGACCAAGAGCAGGCTGATACCTGGTGAGCTGCCTGGGGAAGAGGATGTGCCAGAGGGTCCTGAGCATGGCAGCCTACTCTGACATTGCTAATATTTATGAGGACCTTAGAGTTTATGAAGCATTACTGAAAGTGAAGAGTATGAAAGGGCTCTGGAAAAATGTGACATTCTACATAAATAAAGGTATTAGTACAGTGGGTGGACTTGACTTTGGATAATTACATAGGTGATTCTTTTGCATGTGTCCAGCTTTGCTCTGCTGATGCCTGGAGGGTGGTACTGACCACTGCTTTGCTGCCTGCCTGGACATATGGACACTGCACACTTTGCCCTCTCAGTGAAGCGTCTCACTGTTGGCACCCTTTCGAGCTCCCTCTCCTGGACCTGGGCTGCCAAGTGGACATGAGCTGAAGCCAGTCTCACGCTGGCAGGTGCTTGGGCCTTATTCTCACCAATTGCCTGCCTCTGCATCTGTTTTGTGTGTTGGAATTAGAGAGCTTGTCACAGAATTAAACAAGTATCTATTCTGGGGTTTGGGTTTTTTTTTTTTTCTCCTTGGTTGGTTTTGGTCTTTGGGGGAAAAAAAAACTCCCCCCATGCAATGGAGAAAACCTTCTCAGATATT
>NW_012112808.1:7133310-7147162 GCF_000951035.1 Colobus angolensis palliatus | reverse complement strand
GTGTTGGAATTAGAGAGCTTGTCACAGAATTAAACAAGTATCTATTCTGGGGTTTGGGTTTTTTTTTTTTCTCCTTGGTTGGTTTTGGTCTTTGGGGGAAAAAAAGACTCCCCCCATGCAATGGAGAAAACCTTCTCAGATATTACTTCCCTCCTCACTTGGCCTGACTTCCCCAAAGCTCGGTTGACCTGACTTCCCTGTAGCTTAGTTTTGAGTTCGTGATTATTAACGATTTTGATGTTGTTATTATTTTGGCAGTTTTTAGGTAGATCGAGAAGGATGCTTAAGTTAAGAACTAACCATAAGGCTGGGCATGGTGGCTTACACCTATAATCCCAGCACTTTGGGAGGCTGAGGCAGGAGGATTGCTTGAGCCCAAGAATTCAAAACCAGCCTGGGCAATAGAGTGAGACCCTATCTCTACAAAAAATTAAAAAAAAATTAGCCGGCCATAGTGGCATGCACCTGAAGTTTCAGTTACTCGTGAGCTGAGGTGGGAAGATTGCTTGAACCTGGGAGGTTGAGGCTATAAGCGAGCTATGATTGCACCCTGTACTGCAGCCTAGTCAAAAGAGCAAGACCCTGTCTCAAAAAAAAAAAACAACAAAAAAAAAACCTACCATAAAAAATAGTGAAGAGAGAATGAGCTTTTTGGTGTTAGACAGATTGTGGTTCTGATCTCAGCTCTGCTATTCCCTGGCTATGTGGCCATGAGCACATGACTTTAGCTTTCTGAGTGTCTTCCCTAATCTGTCACAGTCAGGAAAGGACTTCTTCCTACCCTGCAGGGTTGTCATGAGAATCAGAGTGGTCCCATTGGGATTTGTGATCTTCTATTGACCTCCCACATTCTTATGGGAGGTGCAAGAGGCAAGAATAGTAAGGGACGGACTTACCAGGCTCTCTGGTGTCTGATGTCTCGTGGTCCCATACTGCCATTAAGACGTGCTATCTAATTAGTATTCATTTGATCATGTGGACTGTCTAAAATGGCCACTAGATTTTTTTTGAAAAATTTAGAACAAGGAGACTGTTAAAAAGGACAGGACATTTTTAAGTTTTTATTACCCTTTTTATCTTTTTCTAGTTCTTCTTCTAGTGTTTGTTTTTTTTATCTGTCAGTAGATAGCCTGGACCACCAAATTTTCTTTAAGTGATGATTGAATTTGACTTAGTTTTAAATATTTACCAAATAATGATGATCACCTTATTGCCCTAAGTGATGTTTTAATTTATTATCAGTGCTAAATATGACCTTATGCTTGAAGTTCTGATGGCATATCAGGACACTATGGTCCTGCTCTTTGTAATATGAGCCATTAAAGTTATGCCGTCCCCTTTAATGTGCTGGTAGAGTGAAGTAGGAAGTGGTTGGTTAGCAAATGTTCATAAGAAAAGGAGTGATTTATTAGCTAAGGTGTTTTTAAAATACATCTTGTGTGCCAAAATGTATCTGATAAAACATCAAATTTCAGTGCTGAAGGAACCTTGGAGAAGCTCCTATGCAACTCTTATTTTTAATGAGAAATGTGACTACAGAAAGATCAAGTGACTTTCCTAGGTCACAAACCAGGGTAGTCCAGGCTGTTTGTTTCCATGTTCCTTTTAGAAAATGGTAATTGATCAGAAGGACACCCTGCCTTCATGTGCACAGGTGCCACCACTCACCACCCAACTGTATTTTACCATTTTACCATTTTGCTCTGTGCAAGTATTGTCAGTTGTGAATTATGATGATAATTCAACAGGTCTGCATACGTTTGTATTATTTGCTAAGTTGATTTTATAAATTGCAAGAAGTCATTCTGCACTTGTTTCTTAATTAGTTAATAAAGTGAAGCCATTATAAGATCCCCAGTATAGAGCATCTCATTACACCAAGACATCTGCTGTTATCCATGAAACTGACACTATATCTGAATGTGAGTCTGAGTCCTGATAACATTATCAGTCTCTACTTTCTTACTTGGCTCAGATTATACTTATTGATCTAATATTTAATTTTATTGTCTATAGGTATTTTATGGCAATGTCCTCAAATTCATCTTGAAAGCAGGGGTATAAAAATTAATAGAAGATGGCATTGTAGTCATAATAAAAATATTTAATAGAGATAATAAAATTATTTTATTTTCTTTCATATTTTTAGTTTTACAAAATTCATACATGTTAGAATCAGATTTTAAATATAAGTGGTTAATATCTTGTTTTTTATATAATTAACTACTTTAGTCCTACTTTAACATTTTTATTTTTTTAAAACGTGGTAGCGGCCGGGCGCAGTGGCTCACACCTGTAATCCCAACACTTTGGGAGACCGAGGCGTGCGGATCATGAGGTCAGGAGATTGAGACCATCCTGGCTAACATGGTGAACCCCTGTCTCTACTAAAAATACAAGCAAATAAATTAATAAAATAAAATTAGCCAGGCATGGTGGCAGGCACCTGTAGTCTCAGCTACTTGGGAGGCTGAGGCAGGAGAATGGCGTGAACCCGGGAGGCGGAGCTTGCGGTGAGCCAAGATCGCGCCACTGCACTCCAGCCTGAGCGACAGAGCGGGACTCCGTCTCAAAAAAAAAAAAAAAAAAAAGTGGTAAACACAAATTGAAACAGAGAACATGTGTGTTACAGAAGGACCATTTTAAATAAGATTTTCCAAGTGGTCAGAACAGGCCTGCCTGATTTTACATACTGATTTCTGTTTATCAAAGTTTTCCTGTGTCTATGTTAAAGAATAAATTCCATTAAAAAGTCTATATATAATTTGGGGAAAAAAATTAAGAAGTGAACTCACCTACACAAAGAAGAATTCCTGACAACAGTGGGAGCCTATTTGCATCTGGGTTGGGCCCATGCAAATACAAGCTGGCATCTTAACAAGTGCATTTATCTTTGACAACTGACTACAGGACTTACATAGACTTTGGGTATAAGGATTCCTTTTCACAAGCTTAGGAAAGCATTTTGTGGCTCATTTGAGATGGACTTGGCTATATAGAGGCACTTCTTTCAGGGAAGACATATTTGGCTTTGAATTTTAAAGGATGGTGAATATTTTGGCAGAGGTAAGGAATGGGACAATTTTAAGGGAAGGAAATATCCAGGATATAGGCATAATTGTCTCATAGGCTGTCCATGTGACCAGTTGTAGTGCTGTGAATTGTAAGACTTGGTAGACTGTGAAGGAAAGGTGTGATAGGTGCATTGATGGGGGGAAATGCAGGGACCTGGAGGACACTTCCTGGCGACTGGGAGGTGGTGGTGGGGAGATAGTAAAGGATACCTTCTTGGAGGAAGTGATGTACAAATTTTGACCTGAGAAATGAGGGGGAGTTATACAGAAACAAAAAGGAGGAAAGAGAGGGAAAGAAGAGTATGTGCAAAGGCCAGTTGCAGGAGCGAGCAGGTAGAGGAACTGGGAGAATGTCAGTGGAAGAAATTGAATACCTTTTACTATTATGCTGTAGGATAGGTGTCTGAGGATTGTGTAAGTAGCACTGTCTAGTACCTGGGTAGATAGGTCAGGAAACCAGTAAAGAGGTCTAAACTGGACATGGAGATTCAGAAGTCAGCAGCACACAGAGGATAACTGGAGCCATGGGAATGGAGCCAAAACCCAGGCAGAAGGTGGAAGTGACCTCAGAAAGGGAAGAGCCAGAGCAGTCTGTTGCCTGGGGGATGAGGAAGTGGAGATGGAGTAGATGTGGAACATTCTTTCAAGAAGTTTGGCTGTGAAAGTGGAAGGAAAAGGGCTGTAGCTAGACGGGGGAATTTGGGTTCAAGGGAATTTTTTTTTTAAGATGAGGAAGAATTTGGAGCATATTTAAATGCTGAAGAGAAAGAGCTGGGGAAGTGGGGTTGGCTGGAGATTAAAGGAGAGGGGCAGTTGAGAGGCATGAAGGTCCAGAGGAAGGGGTCCAGAGCATAAGGGGGCACAAGGGTAGTAGATCAGGGGCCCCTCTTGGAGTTCAGCCCACGGGTGGAGGAGGAGCTGGGTGAATGTGGGCAAGAGTGTGAGTCCATGGGCAGAGGTTGAGGGGAGTCTCATTGAATGGGTTCTGTTTCTTGTGAAGTCTGCAGCCAATCTGTCTGCTCAAAGTCAGGGAGGATTTGGTGGGCTGGAGGTTTTCCTGTAGGAGGTTTGAAGCAGCCACTGTGGATGGAAGGAAAAGAGCAGTCTCAGGAAGCAGAGTGGTCACTGTGCAGAGGGCTTTGTCTTCTCCCTGATTATAGCCAGGGCCAGCCGCAGACCCTAGAATAGTATTGAATCAGTAACTTTGTTCATAATGATAACTAACTTCCCAGTAGCTTAAATCTTAATTATAGTTGGTCAAGTCGATTTTGAGAATTAAAAGAAAAACAACTTCCAAAAGTACTTTTTATTTTAAAATTTGTGTTATTAATAGTCATTTAAAACATTTTGTTAAAAAGTATACTTCTTCAAATGAAGATGTATGAATTCTCTTGTTGTTTGGTTGGTTTTAGACGCTCATGGTGGCTTGGATCCGAGCAAACCTCTGTGTGTACATTTCTCGAGAGCTCTGGGATGACTTTCTTGGTGTGCTGTCCTCCCTCACGGAATGGGAAGAACTTATAAATGAGTGGGCCAACATTATGGACTCCTTGACAGCAGTGCTTGCAAGAACCGTTTATGGAGTTGAGATGACAAACCTACCTCTGGATAAATTAAGTGAACAAAAGGAAAAGAAGCAACGAGGCAAAGGTATTTCCACTCTTCCAGGTTAACACCAGATGTCTAGGTTGGGGGACGAGTGTGTATTTGTATGACTAAGCAATTAATGCATGAAATTTTATAATGAACTGAACCAACTACACAGTGTCTTCTTAATAGTGGCATTAATTAGTGTCTCATGTCGTTCTGTTCCCTTAATGAGATGGTGAATTTCTGAGGAGGCTATGCAAAAAGGAAGATGCAAGGAAGGTAGTAGTAATAGTAGTGATAACTAACAGTAATAATAATGGCTATTACGTTGTACATATTATCTCTTTTTGCCTTCATAATAACCTAGTGAACTGTAGATACTTGTATAATCCCCATATCACAGACAAATAAACTGAAGTACAGAGACTTTGCAGAGATGTCCAATCCTTTGGCTTCCCCAGGCCACACTGGAAGAATTGTCTTGGAGCACACTTAAAGTACACTAAAACTAACGATAGCTTATGAGCTAAAACAAACAAACAAAGAATAGCAAAAAAAAAAAAAATTTCTCATAATGTTTTAAGAAAGTTTACAAATTTGTGTTGGACTGCACTCAAAGCCATTCTTGGCTGCATGTGGCCCATGGGTTGGGCCACGGGTTGGTGAAGGTTGCCTTGCAGTGATTGACTCATCCGAGCCCACATAGTTAAGAAGTGTTTAGAAATCAAAGCTGGATAAATACAACTCAAGATGTCATACAATTAAGACGCATTCTACAGCCTCTCTAGGAAACATGGAGAAATTCTGAAGGCTTCAGGTGGGAGCTATTTCGGCTTTGTTATATTTCTGGGTAAAAATTGTTTTGGGATGGAGAGCCTCAAATGAAAGTGATGTTTTCAAGGTAGAAAACATCAGTGGTAGCTTCTGTTAGGAATGACAATTTGGCATCCGTTTGTCTTAATTACCATTCTTAAGGATGTGGCATGGTCCTTAGATTAATTCACTTGTACTACACCATACTCTGTAAAGATTTGAGGCCGGGCGCAGTGGCTCAAGCCTGTAATCCCAGCACTTTGGGAGGCCGAGACGGGCGGATCACGAGGTCAGGAGATCGAAACCATCCTGGCTAACACGGTGCAACCCCGTCTCTACTAAAAAAATACAAAAAACTAGCCGGGTGAGGTGGCGGGCGCCTGTAGTCCCAGCTACTCGGGAGGCTGAGGCAGGAGAATGGCGTAAATCCGGGAGGCGGAGCTTGCAGTGAGCTGAGATCCGGCCACTGCACTCCATCCTGGGCGACAGAACGAGACTCCATCTCAAAAAAAAAAAAAAAATTTGAGGCAGCTCATAAAAAGGCATATAGTACAGTAGATCAAATATAAAATAGGGTCAAAATGAGTGGGGTTGCAGGAAACTGCCGTTGTGACTAAAATGCCAAAATACATGCCTTAGAGTCTCGTGGACTTGCTGGGGAGATGGAAAAGTCAAACATTGCATTTGATTTTGGTCTTTGCAGGGTTACATCAAATCAGGAATCACAGAGCACATAGGGTAAAAACAATTCAATCACTTAGGTGATGCTTAGCTTTTATTAGGGAGACTTGGGAGGAATTTTTCCTTCAAAGCCCCATAAAGGGTACACATTGCTTATTGTGTAGACTACCCCTTTAATAATACCAGCCTTATTATAGATTGTATCAGTGTGCTTTTGCCATGTGACAAATCACCCCAAAACTTATGGCTTAAAATAACAACCACTTATTTATCTTGATTTGATGAGTTGGCAATTTGGGTTGGACTCAGCCAGTCAGTTCTGCTGGTCTTTGCTTCTGTGTTTGCAGTCAGCCAGGCTGGCTGTGTAGTAGTCAGCTAGGCAGCTCTACTTTTAGGGGTTGGCTGGCTGTAAGTGGGGGCAATGAGGTGTGACTGGGCCACGTGTTTCAGCAGCCAGAGGCTAATTCAGGCTTGTTCACCAAGTGGCTTAGAGTTTCAGGAGCAGCAAGAGGGCAAGCTCAAATTTTCAAGTGCATTTCAAGTCTCTGCTTGTTCAGTTTTGCTACCAAAGTAAGTCACATGATGAAGCCTAATGTAAGTATGGGAGAGAACAACAGAGGATGTGGATACAGGGAGGTGTGAACCAGTTACAGTGGCTAGTAAACCATATACATGTGTAATAAATGTGATGGATTCTTATAATGTCTTCATTGAAATCTGAGAATGGCTTGCCAAAGCACTAATTAATAAAAGCAAGTTAGTAAGAAGCCAAAATAAAGTAGTTGAAGTACATGGCAATCCAGTGGAACAGTTTAATCCTAATGTAGATTTAGACTGTCTAATGCAATGATTTTCTAACATTTTTTAACAGATCTGTTTTTCTCCCCAGTTGAAGGTATACATAACCCCTTTCTAAAGAAATAGACTGGAGATTTGGGATTGAAGTAGGAGCAGGGAGCCAAGAGCCTGGGTCCTTGGCCTCCATTTAGTCCTCTCTAACAGCTCTGAGGACCTCTGTGTAAACCCAGGGCCTGAGAGGACCCAGATACTTCCAACTAGGAACTTGGCTCCCTAAGACAGTGGTTCTCAGCCCAGAAGAGAACTTACCTGGCTAAGAATACCTTTCAGGCCAGAGAAGGAGAGCTGAAATAGGAGATAAGGACCTACCTTCAATTGTTGTAATCCATGCACAAGTGCACGTGTTTGTGCATGCACGCGCGCGCGCGCACACACACACACACACCTGCCATTCTGCAAGATTCTCTTCCTACCCACAGATTCATCTGAAGAGATAGACTTGTCTTGGGAAGGCAAACAATTTCAAAAACACTGTTTTCAAAATGTACTGAACAAATTATTAAATTAATGACCATGACTAATATTTCTGATTTATGTTGCTTTATTCTAAAAAGGATTTAAATATTTATTGTACAAACACTTGCCTTCTAAGGGCTAGACTACTAGAAACAAAAAACACAGGCAGAGGAAACTGAGTGTGGAAACATGATACAGGTGGCAGCCACTGACCACATCATACCTGTGCAGAAATCTCTAAGTCTGCCATTCTCTTTCCTCCTCTATTTCTTTTGGTCCATAGTCTCTCATTGAAATAATTAACCAGAACAATATGAGAAAAAAGAAAAGTTGAATCTCAGACTACAATGCTTTATTGTTTTGGACCTTTGCTAAAATAGGATTTTGTATTATTTATAGATTTTCATTATCCTGCCCATTTAACTGAATCCATATTAGAGTTTATAGGCATGGATTGCCCTGGGGATTTATGGAGGGGTTGGTCTCTACAGGATGCAGTACTATTCAAACATCAGGATCTCTGAGGTTTTGGCTTATAAGTAGTGGTTTTTGGAGTGTCCTGGGAACAGTAGTATGACTTCATTTGATATTGTTCTTGTATTGAGAAAGGTTTATTAATACATTCTTTTGTATACTGGAGTGAGTACTATGAAGATAGGATAATATTAATAAGACTGTTTTATATTCTTGAAAATATTTTGGCAATAAGAATTCTTAAATTAGTGACATATGAACAACTTCCTAAATTGCAGTGTAAGGAAGTGGTACTTAATTTGTGACAAGAAAACCTGCTGATAATATATAGTTTTATGTACACCATTTGCTGAGCAACACAAGCTGTGAAATGAATAATAATGAATTCAGCCTTTAGATTATTTTTCTTTTCCTTTATCAGGCTGTGTTCTAGATCCTCAGAAAGGAACCACTGTGGGGAGATCCTTTTCTCTCAGCTGGCGGAGCCATCCAGATGTGACCGAACCGATGCGATTTAGGAGTGCCACCACGTCTGGAGCACCGGGAGTGGAAAAGGCGAGAAATATTGTTCGCCAGAAAGCAACTGGTAATCATTTATTTAAATGCTTCTCAAAAATCCGGTTGTTATCTAAAATGAATTTATAGGCATAAAGTGTGTTAAAAATTCTACTCAAAATTTAAATATTAGACCTTATATTAAATGAAATGTCTCTACATCTTTTTAGCTTTCTGCTGTGGTTACTTTTCAAATCACAGTTTTCAGTTACTTATTTCTAAATCCTCCATTGTGAAAAAGAACTTGAGATGTTAATGTTGAGTGAGATATTTGTATGAAATAGAGAAAATAGAGGTTTTGTTTGAACCTTGAAGAAAATAGATTGTTAATAAATACACCAGTAATTGCATTATTGTCAGTGTTAAACCATGTTAATCTTTAGAGTGTGGCAACCTGTTTCAGCAAAGAAAAGGAGAATTATACACTTCAGTTTTCAGGACTGGATAGACATTTTCATTTTTTGCTCCTTTGGAAAATTGAGCCTTTTCATGTCTGTGTATGTTATCTTTGGAGCCTATTTCCATTAGCAACTTGACCAACAACCCCCAGTTAATTGGACTACTTTGCTACATTTTACTCTTTCTTTCTCTTTTTTTTTTTTTGAGATGGATTCTTGCTCCAGGCTGGAGTGTAGTGCTGCAATCTCAGCTCACTGTAACTTCTGCTTTCTGGGTTCCAGCAATTCTCCTACCTCAGCCTCCTGAGTAGCTGAGATTACAGGCGCCCCACCACGCCCAGCAAATTTTTGTATTTTTAATAGAAACAGGGTTTCACCATGTTGGTCAGGCTGTTCTCAAACTCCTGACCTCGTGATCTGCCCGCCTCGGCCTCCCAAAATGCTGGGATTACAGGCGTGAGCCACTGTGCCCAGCCTACATTTTACTCTTAAAACAAAAAGAGAACTCTTTAAAAAGAAGCTTGTATATGGCATTTAATAAGAATAAACAAAGCCACCTCCTCCCCAGTGACTTTGAGCCTGTAACTTAGGTTTAAGACAATTGTAACTGATAATTTAGCACGTTGACTTCAGAAAGTCGCAAGATCCTCTGGCCATAAAGCAAAGATTCATTAAGGCTCAACATATTCTATAGTGCTTAGTAAAGGCTTAATACAGATAGTTTAGAATCCTGTTAGAGTTTTTATGAAAATATATTCCACCTTAACTATAACTGTCCCATACTTTTTTGCTGTAGCATTTGCTGGAAATTATCACCTTATTTACATGCACGGCCTCTTCTGCTTCTTCCTTCTTTCCGTCATTCTCTCCCCTGAGGAGAGACCCAATTCATTGTTAGCAGGCAACTTTTGAGGATGCTCATTCACTGATTTCCTTTCTCATTCCAATTCCTAAAACCTATTTGCTTTTATCATTGGATTCTTTGTTGTTTTTTTTTTTGGGTCGGAGTCTCATGCTGTCACTCAGGCTGAAGTGCAGTGGTGCGATCTCAGCTCACTGCAACCTCCGCCTCCCAGGTTCAAGCAATTCTCCTGCCTCGGCCTCCTGAGTAGTTGGTACTACAGGTGCGCACCACCATGCTCAGCTAATTTTTGTATTTTTAGTAGAGAAGGGGTTTCACCATGTCGGTCAGGCTGGTCTCGAACTCCTGACCTCAGGTGATTCACCTGCCTCGGCCTTCCAAACTGTTGGGATTACAGGTGTGAGCCACCGCACCCAGCCTACTGGGAATTCGAATAGGCAAAGGGTAGGAGAAAGGGCAGTAGGGTAAAAAGTTTGTTTCAGTTTTTACAAATGTGTCACTATCATTTGTAGTTCCATTTCATTAATGTTAACTGATGTCATACAAAAATAGTAAAGCAGCAAGTAAATCTTTGTATTTTTGTTTTAGAATAAAACTGATTTTACAGATTGTGGTTTTACATATATGAAGCACGTTTTCCTCCTGTGTTCATTCAGTTCCTCCAATGTTTATTTGACTAGCAGCATATAGAAAACATAAGAATACCGTAAAGTAGACACTAAAGATGTATGGATTTAATAAACATGAAATGTGACATAAAAGGATGGGTTTCATGGAGATTTTACCTTTTTCTCAAATATCAAATCTTTTAATGTTCAACTTGACTTTTATGTGTTCTTGAGCTTTTTGGTTATTTAATTTACTAAATGATTTGCTTTTGAATACAGTCAGCTCTCAGCAAACCAACTTCTGAATGAAGGCCAGATATTCCCTCTCTCACCATGGTCTTTTTGTATTTGTCCTTTAGGAAAGGAAAACTGATTGTAATGTCTGTCCAAGCAAATAACCTGAATGTGAATCTGATACACAGCAGAAAGAAGGAAAGGCTAAACATACAAAGCATTTCAAAATAAAATTATTTGTGGATTGCCCATTGTCCTATGTCATGAGAATGACTGACTGAAAGTTGGCTGTATTTAGAGACTACGATTAAATACTCTACTTTGTACTGACTTCCTTTAAAGTTTAAAATGACCTCCTTTAAATGTTTAAAGAGAGCCCAGAAAAGTAATGATAATAAATTGAAAGGTCCTGTTGTTCTTCTGACATAATTATTACTTTATCTCTCCTGGAAGCTAAGCGAAGCCAGTCTATCAGCAACTGTGTCCACCTTTCTGAGGCTTTGCCTGCCACTAAAAGCGTCCCGCTCCTCCTTCACACCGTGAGCGCTCTCTTACCTGGTCTCTCTTACTCTTCTTGCTCTCACAGGCTGTCAGGTACTGTAACACTGTCTCATGTGTCCATCACTGTTCCCCGGCTTCTCCCGCTTGCCTCTGGGACTTGCTTCCTTTGTTAATATCCCCACATGACACACGTGCCTGACCATTACACTAGTGTTAAATTGCAGTGAATACTAGTAATTACTTTTGTGTAGTTAGATGCTTAGTGACAATTAGATAGTCAAGAAAAATTTCTGTAACTTTGGTCTTGGCAATAAAAATTAAAGAGGATAGAAGGGTTTTTAAGTCCATAGCTATTTAATAGGGGGAAATGTGATGCCTGCCTTCGTGTGTCTTCTATACAGTGCCCATAGAAAGTAAGGGGATTTTCATAAAAGTTTTGAGCATGTCAGTATTAGAATGCTTGCTATGCCTTCCAAAAAATGAAAAACTAGAAAAATGTATGTAGGCGGGATCTACTTGGAGTTAATAAATCATATATGTGAAGTAATGACCAGTTATGTAGTTTCATATTGACTATTGAAATTTGAGTGAAAAAGGACCAGTGCCAAAAAGCAGTAATTTCCAAAACAAAGAATCGTTGTTCTTGTACTTCAGCCAATTAAAATTGAATTTAGCCATGTGTGATTTACACACAGTACTGTTTTTATTACGACATCATAGCACCAAAAGTCATTTTTGGCCTAGTTACTTCAACAGAAGAATTTACCTTTCTCTGTTTTGAATAATTAGGTCTGTGTCTATTTATTTTTCAGTGATTCTAGGATGAACTGAATCTTCTTCCTTAAAAGAGAAAGATCATTTTCATTATCTTTTTTGTTTTCAGAAATCTGGCATTGTAGATTAGTATTTTTTGTTGTTGTTGTTTTTGATTTTTTTGAGACAGAATCTCTTTCTGTCACCCAGGCTGGAGTACAGTGGCGCGATCTCAGCTCACTGCAACCTCTGCCTCCTGGGTTCAAGCAGTTCTCCTGCCTCAGCCTCCCGAATAGCTGGGACTACAGGTGTGTGCCACTGCACCTGGCTAATTTTTGTGTTTTTAGTAGAGATGAGGTTTCACCATGTTGGCCAGGCAGGTCTTGAACTCCTGACCTCGTGACCCACCTGCCTCAGCCTCCTAAAGATTAGTGTTTTTTTTTTTTTTTTTTTTAACATTGGAGATAACCTAATTGTGGCCTTCTGTAATACTAAATTATGTCATACTGTGTTTTAGCAAAGCAAAATGAAAGCTTAAGTTCTCTGATGGCCATGTAAATACCATATTAGTTTATAGAATTTAGGGGAAGAAGTTTTACCAAGAGTGAGGACTATAATGTTTCTTAGAAAACTCTTTTTCTCCAGTAACTATTAAAGGAGAAAAATAGTAAGAATGGTACATGGGAAAATGGTCACTAGTCAATTAAATTACTGTTGAGTTTTAACTGCCCGATTATTTGGTTTTGAAGAAAAAGCTATTGTTTAGAGATGATTAATAAAGTATTTAAAATGATTGTACCCCCTGTTTGGCTAATATACATCCCAAATGAATTTTTTCATGTTGATAAGTTTTCTCATGTCACGGTCCATTTTTTTCTATATTTTGTTTCTCTTAAGTTTTTCCCTAGTTTGTCCAGAACATGTTCCCACAAGAAATCTCTTCCAATTAGTGATTTAATTTTGGAAGCTTTTGTTCTCATTCAATATTACATTTTATTTTACTAAGACTCTTGGTTCCTGTATATATATATATATATATATATACAGTTCCAAATGAAGTTAAATGTGATTTAGAGCAATGGCTCTCAATTGGGGACAATTTCAACAATGCTGGGAGACATTTTTAATTGTCACACGTGGGACAGTGCTAGTGGCAGCTTGTGGGTGGAAGTCAGGGATGCTGCTGAATAGTTTGCAATGCACAGGACAGCTCCCAAATGAAGAATTGTCTGGTCCAAAATATCAGCAGTGCCAAGGCTGAGAAATCCTAAGTTAGAGTGAAATCAAGTGGCCTGGACTTGGTCTGAGTACAGCGACTTTGAGAACAACCTGCCATTTTCTTTTTCACCTGACAACTATGATAGTGAGCTTCTTAGCCTGATGCCATTGGTTCTTTACTACTTAAAATGATGCCATTGTCCTTTATGACTGTCCTATCCAGAGACTGACCTAAGGGCAGATTGTATATTCTCCGCTGGTTGGCACTTTAGAGTATTGAATTTGCCCTCCAATTTAAATCCTAGTGTGTAGGCATATCCCACCAACCTACTGCTAGATAATGTAACACTTAATTTTACTTTCTGGCCACAAGTTCTTTACCCTATCAATGATTGCTAATTTTGTTTACATTTAAGTTAACATTTTTTGTTTTTGTTTCTGATCTATGTGACTAGTCAACCCACCAAAATTGTTTTAATAATATAAGCAATAGACAATTACTTACTTTTAGCTACAATTGTATCTTTTTCTGATCTTTTTGGGACTGTATTTGGCAGCAGCAGCAGAATTTTGGGTGGGTTGTTTGTATTCTGGGAGGAAGAAGTGATGTTTGTATTTTGGAGTCACAACCACCTGTTTCCATTAACATGAATAGCTACATAAAGAAACACAGTTGGGGAGGTAGGACTGGCACTTTTTGTGATTTCCTTTTTTTTCCCCCCTTGGTGAGAACAGTTCTTTCCAGCTGTTCTGTAATTTTTTTTTTTTTTTTTTTTT
>NW_012112808.1:7079733-7131951 GCF_000951035.1 Colobus angolensis palliatus | reverse complement strand
ATTCAAAAATAGATCTAGGATTTATTATGTAATTTTAATGTAACTGATATAATTCTTTCTCTATTTTAAGTATCAGATAATCCTGTCTTTTGGTATTTGCATATCACTGTTAAAATGATTTTCATTCGTTATGAAAGAGCAACTGCTAACAGCTGACCCCATAGAATGAGAACAGCTTTAACATAAATTGCTCTTTCTTAAATAAAATGCCAGCAGAGGGAGCCCAAGAACTATTTAAAAAGGAAAAATCATATAAAGAAAATGTTTCTGTCATTCATGTGTTCATTTATACAAAACATGTATTTAATATAAAGTATAAGAAAATCCCAATAAATATACCATTACAAATCAGGAAATTGGGTTTAAATTGTGGGATAAGGAGAACTGAAAATTCTCTTTTTACACCGTCTCAATTGATAGTCAACTACAGGAGTAGCTCAGGGCACCTACAACACAACAGCACACTTAAGCATCATGGCTCTCCCCTTCCTTCCCACTCAATCAGGAGTGCTCCCGCCCTGCCACTGACTGCTGTTCCTAAAGGCTTGGACTTTCTCCATCTGATAAGTCCCTCCTGACAGTTTTATAAAAACAAAGCCTTAAAAGCTGCACTAGGCCAGCCTGTTGGGAAGGCAGACCAGCTGGTGGTGGCAGGCTCTTCGTCCGTCTGCTGCGTTGAGGACCAGTGGGGACACTCTAATTTGGAAGCAATGGTGCTGTGGCTATATTTCATCCCACCAGATGGCGATGTTCTTTATCTTTAGGCAGATGCTGCCAGTGTTGGCTCAGCCCTTATTTGCTCCTGCTCATAGCCCAGAAACCAACATCTTTCCGTTTTTGGCATCAGGCTTCAGAGACTAACTCTTCCCACTATCCATAAAAAATGGCATTTGCCAATTATATTTTAGAAAGTTAGGAAGCTCTTGGGCTCCCCCTACTGATACTGGATTAACCAGTAGATTCATTAACAAATATAAACTCTTCCCAGAAGATTTCAACATCTTGCATAATTAGAATAAACAATTAGAGAAGACAGCCGGAAGGGCTGCCCCTATGGTGTTATTTGGCTTCTGTTGCTGAAGGCTGAAGGGACTAGAAATAGATCTGTGAGAAGGACATAGTCTATACTTTGGGATGTGTAGGTAGATTAAAAATTTGCACATACGCTTTGTGTTTCTCTATAGAAAAATGAACAGTACTTGGCTGTTCAAAAGAAGAGGAAGACAAAGACAACCTGGGAAACATGAGGCTTTAACGTATCTGTCTTTTCTTGCTGCGTTGGCCTATCTTTGCTTGTACTCCAGACACAGTTTCCCACCAGCATCTCAAGTTAGACTATGGGCTGGGCACCATGGCCTATGCCTGTAATCCCAGCACTTTGGAAGGCTGAGGTGGGTAGACTGCTTGAGACCAGCCTAGGCAACATGGCAAAACCCCGTCTCTGAAAAACAAAAATTTTTTGGGTATAGTGGCATGCACCTGAACTCCCAGGTATTCAGGAGGGTGAGGTGTGAGGATCAGTTGAGCCAGGGGAGGTCCAGTGTGCAGTGAGCTGTGGTCACACCACTGCACTCCAGCCTGGCAACAGAGCAAGGCACTGTCTTAAAAAAAAAGTAAATTGATAAATTTTTGTAAGTGAAGGATCACACAAATTTCATAGTTTTGAGGTCTTGTAACCATATCAGCATACTATAAAATGCATTTTCACTTGGATAGAAACAATAAAGCAGAAACCCTTTGTTGAAATTGTCTGTATTAAATTTAGAATCTTCCTACATACTTCTTGCTTAAGGTGAGCCATCAGTTTGCCTTATGACTTAGATTAAAGGATTATACAGAGGGTGGCCAATTGGCAGTGAGTTTCCATTTCAGGTGACAAACCAGGTGACCCAGCCAGTTAAGATAATACAGGATGAGTTTTGATCATCCTCTTCTTAGTAGTAGTAATGAGCAGATGAAAAATTTTGGAAAATACTTTATTCTAGTTATGTGGATGTCAAGTTTTATGACTACATCAGTGAGTGTGGAATCTAGTGAGAAACAGAGCTATGGGGCTTACATGCAGGGCCAGGGAGCAAGTCCTGTAGGGGATATTCCCAGGGCAGCACAGCAAGGAGGGATGAGGGAGCAGTTGTGACTTTATCATAGGGGAGTGAACAGCAGGAAGAAGAGAGTAGTAGCAGGTGCCAACTGGGTTAGTACTACTGGAGACTAAAGTGAGCTAGAGTACTTTGCAGGCGGATCAGTATGTCCTATGAGATCAAGGAAAGCCCATATTCACCCTGACTAGCATGTTTGACAACTCTCTAACAAGAGAGGGCTTTGTTGGGTTTTAAGAGGAGTGGCACAGCCAGATCTTTATTTTAGAGGGACCATGGAGAGGATAAATATGAAGGTGGTAAGAAGAGGGGGACAGTCATTAGTGATTAGTTAGCAGGCTGTTAACAACAACCTATGTAAAAGGTGGTGCAACCCTGAAGCTGTGACTCTAGACAGAGAGGGTGGGGTGATAATTCCAGTGCCTTGGGTGGTCTTTAGAGATTAAAGTGTACTGTGCAGTTTAGAAATGAGCTGGGGGGAACTCATTCTCTAGAGGAAACTCATTCTCTAGGGGAATATAGCTTGTAATAATACTGAGATTATCCTGTGGTCCCTACCCAGCTATGGTTTTCTATCTTATGTCTCTTATATATTGTTTTTCTACAAATACCTGTGGATCATTCTGTACTTTAGAGAATAATTCAACATTGCATTTGATGAAATAAGCCATTACATCACTATAGCATTTTATTTTGGACAGTTGGGCACTTACCTATTAAAAAGGAATAATGCAGTAGAAGTTCCCACGTTTCCTTTCATCTTCCTTTAGGGTGTGTGTGTATATGTGTGTATGTGTGTGTGGTTTTTTGTTCTTCTCAAATGTACATTATTCATTCTCTGCATCTCCTAGATCTCTCTTTCCTTGGCATGCCTGGCCCTGAAATTCCAAATCACTTTTACACTTCTTAACTTATTATTGTGGCTTTTTTCCTTTACTTTGATTGAAAAATAAAAGACTTTATAGAACTTAAGTGGAAAATGTATTCTTGGAGTAGAATATTAGGGGTTAGTAAGTGTAGGAAACTTGATGGTATAAATACAGATTATCTGACTATACATTATTTGTGAAAAGCATTTGAAATTTTATTTTTTAAATCGGTTGTTTTAAGTGGTGAATGTGTTTTTTAAAATCTTGAACTGTAACCTTGCATGTTTTGTGTTAATGCTTACAGAAGTGGAGGAGTGTCAACAGTCAGAAAGTGCATCTGCAGCTGGATCTGTCTATCTCACGGTGGGACAGCAGCAGCAGGTCCTTCGGAGCAGTAGCACCTCCGACATCCCTGAGCCGCTGTGCTCAGATTCTTCTCAGGGTACGTGGTGTATTCAGTAATAAATACAGAACTATAGATTCTGGCAGAGGAATAAAAGCTGTATATAGTATTGCTTTGTACGTGTATTCTAAATATATTTATTTCAAGGGAATTACCTTTTTAATTTGGAAGGATGTGATTTATGTCAATGAAACATTTGCACTATTTAAACATGTTTATCTAAATTATTCGTATGTGTCTGTGTGTAGATGTATACCCACTTTTTTAAAGGTTGGCATGTTTGAGGACTAGACAGGAGTCCAAGTGGCTGGAGTAGAAGGAAGACAGAGACTGTTACAACATGAAGTCAAGTTAGGGCATCAAATTAGGTATTATAGAAGGCAGGGAGGCAGGATGAGGGCAGGGATGTAGGGAAAGGACTGTGAGAAGAGCCGTTAAAGTTGAAAATGAGAATGGAAAGCTGACCAGACTTGCGAAAAAGTTTATTAGCAGCTTACCGACTCTGCTGAGGTTGAAAATAATAACTTTTAATAGCATTAATCTACACGGTTTCACCAACAACTTGCAGCAGCAACAGGGTGTGGAAAGCAAGGAGACAGATGGTTTGACCTGTAAACAGTGGATAATAGATTTGTCAGTGAAAGAGTGTGCTTAAAGTGTGTCTAGTGGACATAGTTACTCTGTTTTGGTGTCATGAATTAATTAAGAAATCAACCCTACGTATCAACAAGTTATCTCATATCTTTTAATGTCAAGGTCATGCTAGTCTCATCAGATGAGTAGAGAATTATTCTCTCTTAGAAATCCTCTGGAAATAAGAAAATACAGAAAAAGCTTCAGAAAATGTATTATCTGAAAGATTTTTGAAAGGTTTTGTATAAGACTATTATTTTTTTTCATACATATTTGGTAGAAACTACCAGTTGCCTGGATTTTTCTTGTAGGAATGTTTTAAATTATCATTTAAATTTTAAGAAAATTTCAATTATGGAGGAGGAATAAGTTCAAGAGGTCTGTTGTACAATATGGTGACTATAATTTGTAACAGTGTATTGTATTCTTGAAAATTGCTTAGTAGTTTTAGTGTTCTCACCACAAAAAAGTATGTGATACATGTTAATTAGCTTAATTTAGCCATTACACAGTGTATACACACATTTCAAAACAACATGTTATACACATTACATTAATACAACTTTTATATGTCAAGTTAAATTTTAAAAGTTAAAATAGTTATAGGATGATTTAGATTTTCCTTTTCTTGTTTTGACTTTGATAAATTATATTTTTCTAGAAACTTACTCATTTTTTTTTCAAATTTATTGGTCCCAGATTATTCATAAAATCCTCTTATGATCAGCTTTAGTGTTTTCAGGCTTTGTGGTGATATCCCCTTTTTTATTACTGCAACTGGTTATTTGTGCTCTCGTCAATCTTTATTCTCAAGCAATACTGAGACACCTTACTGCTCTCTTCTTCCTGTTGGTTCACCTGGCCAACACAGGCCCCTTTCCCTGAGATACCTTCCCCAAGACCCCAGGAAGGGTTTTGTTGCCCTTCCCTCTGCAAACATAAATGCACTAAGTGAACCTGTTGGCCACAGTGAACAGTAATCAATCCACTCTCTTCATAGCTCTCTGTGGGCCAGAGACCAGGTCTAAAGTGTGGGCTTGACCCATAGGCTGCTGTTTTGCCAGGTCCATAACTCCTGTTTTTACATATCTTAGAATGTTTAAATTTAATAGTTACCTATATATAAAATCATTTTCCAGTTTTATTATCTGAAACATTCCTTCTACCTATTTCCGCTACCCCCTTGCCCCACCATTTCTAGGTCAAAAGGCAGAAAACACACAGAATTTGAGTTCTTCAGAGCCTCAGCCTATTCAAGAGAATAAAGGACATGTGAAGAGAGAACATGAAGGAATAACGGTAAGATATTTTCAAACCATTTCAGTTTGTCATTAAAGATAAACATTAATTAGTGCTTAGTAAGTAAATTTATTGGTGGCAGTGATAATTAAAATATTTTTTCTGTTTAGACAGTTTATAGGCCCAAATGATGTTGAGATCTTTTAAGATTTTGCTTGCTTTCTATGTAAAATTACAGTCACATTACAAAAATAGGAAAAAAATTAACATGAAAATGGAGTTCAACACCTGGTCTGTGTATGGCACTATATATTTTTAAGCAGTTACCTTTGCCTGCTAAACCTGCGTTTCAGATTCCCCATTCCTGATATCAGTTTAGGTAACCTCCACCTGACATGAGTTACTAGAATCAGTGAGTATTCACAAAGATGTTAGGCTTCTTTAAAAAAATAAAATAAAATGGCATTTATGTGAATATGTATCAAGTATAAAGAAGAAAATTAAAACATAAGCCCATAACTCATTCATGTAGCTAACCCCTATTCATTTTTTTTTAATGTAGCATATATTCTTTGAAAACTCAAACATCACAGAAAGATACACAATAAAAAAGGGAGGGCCTCTCCTTGCTCCCCTCCCACTGGACAATAACCCATGTTAAGTTTCTTTTTTCTTTATTTTTAAAAAGGGCATGTACCAGTTTACATCTGTATATTCTGTTCTCAACAATGAAATAAATACCCAGAAACCCACCATCAGCTTCAGATCATTTTGGCTTCTACGCTCCTTTCTTGTTCCTTCTCTCTGCTGTCTCCCCTCAGACAGCGGCCTTATCTTGGCTTTGTGTTCATCATCCCCTTGCCTTGCTCTGTAGTTTTGCTATATAAGTATGTATCTCTAAACAGGATATTCTTTAGTTTTCCTTACTTTTGAATTTTTTAATAAAGTATTGTTGCTTTGTTCACTAGTTACATATTTGTAAGATTTATTCACGTTGTGCCATGTAGCAATAGTTCATCAAGTTTTCTGTGATGTGGTATTCCACTATAAGTAGACCACAATTTATTTTTTCATTCTCTTGTTGGTTGACATTTAGATTGTTTCCAGCTTTTTGTTTTTGTGAAAACTGTAGCCACGTACATTCTTGTATGTGTTTCAGTATCTGCATGTTTCATGTTTTCTCTATGATGGCTATCTAGGAACAGAATTAATGAATTATAGAATAAAAGAATGTTCTTCTTTACAAGATAACCCCTGTTCTCTAAAGTGATTGCATCACTTATATTTTTGCCAGCATTGTGTAGAGCTCCCATTAATCTGCATTCTTGCCAGCACGTTCTATTATCAGATTTTTTCATTTTTATTGGTCAACTGGGTGAAAATAAGATGTCTTATTTTGTATTTCTTAGACTACTAATAAGGTTAAAAATCTTCCTATGTGTTTATTGGCCATTTTTGTTTCGTCTGTGAAATGCCTACTGATGTCTTCGGTTGTTTTTCTATTGTTTGTCTTTTTCTCTTTATTTATATTTATTAGTTCTTTGTACAGTCTGAGTACTGATCCTATTTTGTTTATGTTATAGCAAATATCTTCTTCCAATATATGGTTTATATTTTTACTTTATGGTATCTTTTGATGAACAGAAGTTCTTCATTTTGATATTCTCTTATCATTTTTATTGTTGGGGTCTTATGGAATTTTTTAAAAGTCTCAACTAGACAGGAATAAAAATATTACCTTATATTTATAAATGTTTCAGGTTTGCTCTACAAATTTAAGTCTTTTATCCGTTTGGAATTGATTCCTGTTTATGGAGGGAGGTAGGGATCCAATTTCATTTTTTTTCCGCATAGGTAACTACTTGTGTCAGGTCCTATTTATTGAATTCATTTTTCTTTATTGATCTGAAATGCCACCTCTCTTTCATATGTGCTATTTCCGAAATATGTAAGGCCTCCTTTTGGTGTTTATCTTGATTCTTGGTTACTTTGTCTTTCAGACAGCACAACATCTCAGTTAATGTAGTTTTCCCACCTCTTTCTCCCTTTTCCTTCTAACAGAAGTTATTTTTCTATAATCTTTTGTCTTTCATTGTTGCTGAGAAGTCTTCTGTCCATCCGGCCTGTCTAGTTATTGTTCCTTGCTGTTTTTGTTTATTTGTTTGTCCTTTTCCTTCCATTTCACTATAGTATATTTAGGTGCAGGAATCTTTTGGGTTCATCTGTTTGTTCTTTTTGGTATATCCTGTGTGCCATGCATCTACAAGTGCTCGTCTTCTGTCATTTCTGGAAAATTCTTGGTGACATTTCTGCATATATTGTCTCATTTCTTCCTCATTGGTTCAGTGGTATCTCCACCTGTTACATGGGACACTGGGGTTAAAAAAAAAAAAAGCAAATATTGCCTCTTTTATATTCTCTCTTTGCTTTCCTTCTGGAATTCTGGGTGGAAATATATTAGATTTTCCCATTCTGTCTTCCTCATCTCTTAAATGATTTTTATATTTTCCATTCTCATTGGCTCAGTGTTTTCTGGATAATTTTATCAACTCTGTCTTTCATCAGTTCAGTAACTGTATCTTTACTCTGTTGTTTAATACTTCCATTGAGTTTTTTAGTTGAGCATTTATGCCTTTTGTTTCTGACATTTCACGTTTATACTTTTCAAGCATATCTTGTAATTTCTAATAATCTTTTGTTGCTTACTCGTTTTTGTGATTCCCAACTTTTATTCCTTTAAAATGTTTACAAATTGCAATTCTGAATTTTTTATCTGATTTTCTGAAATCCTTGGGGGATCTAAACCTGATATTTGTTGTTTCTGAGACTCTTCTTATACATGGTGATTCATTTTCTGTAGTGTTTGATGATGTTTTATTACGAGTTCCTAGCTGGCTGATCTTAATCTGCAGAAAATGTGGATTTCTAAATTGATGACATTTCAACAGCATGTTTGCATTTGTTTCTTGCACCACATGGGGAGTGCTACTTTAATCCTGGAGTCTTGGTCCTCTTGCCACTGGCAGTGGTACTCTTGGATTTACTCTTGCAGTAGCCACATTTCACTGCCCTGGTTTCTGCTCACTTTTAAGGGTTGAAGGTAGATTTCTTGGAAGTTTCTTTTACTTCCTTGGAGCCCCAAATTGCAACTGAAGTTTTATGTAGGATCTGTTTCTATGGCTAGAGGATATATATACCCTCTAGATATGTATCACTAGATACATATACCCTCTAGATATACCCTCTAGATATACACACTAGATATATCATTCTTCTTTAAGGCTGTATAATAATTTTATCATATAGTGTTAATCCTCTAAATCTTCTAAATATTTTATTCATAGCCTGCTTCTTTTTTTTAGCTTAATAATTATTTTTTCTTTTAATTTTTTTTCCACTTTTGCCATGGTCAACATTTGTGGTGCATTCCTTTTTTTAACTCTACATCTTGTTCCCCACTTAAACCTAAGGTTCCAGGCCCACAGGCAGCTGTGTCTTTTTAGAAGGTCTGCATTTCTTCTTATTTTTGTCCTTCTTCACCAGGCTGCCCTGCATGGCCTGGTATAACCAGCATCTCTTCCTGTACATAGAACTTGCTGATTACCACCCAGTACTTCCTGCCTTGAATCCCCTTCTGTCTTCCCTCTACCACTTCATGTCCATTGCCATCTTGAACAGCTCTCCTATAAAACTGAGCCAATTAAGGCAACAGTTTATTCTGTATACCTTTCAGAGACCGTTTATTTGCTTATTTTGCTTATATATATTATAATTATTTTGTGTAATTTGTGTATGTTTTGTCTCTCCAAGCAAATTATAAGTTTTTAGAGGATACAGATTGCCTCCTGATTTTTTTTTTATCCTGTGAGTTTAATACAAAGTTAAACAATGCTCAGGAGAGTTTGTGGCACACCCAACTAGGAAGACACTGAATGAACCTTTAGAGCTCTGGATGGAGTTTGCGCCTTCCCTACCAGCACACTTACCATTTGTGTGCGTAACTTATGCCTTCCTAGAGCATTCTGTTCACTATATATGTGTGCTTGACCAGAAGAACAAATAGAACTTTAAAAGAAATTTCTTCCATATAATTTGGAATTCCTTCTTAGATCAGTTTAATTGGATGTAAGTTGACAAAGTAGAGGATATAAATAAAAGTTTCAGATCTTGAGTAACATAAAGTTAAATATAGTAATTTGTGAAAACATATCCTTCAAATGGAAAACATCAATTTATTTAGCTATTATTATTGTTCGTTTCTTTTTCTTTAGAAATTTGGGCTAGAAACTTAAGTGTTATAAAAATGAAAACTTTCCTGTAGTAAATGCAATATTTCTTTTTGTCTGAAGATCTTAGTTCGAAGAAGCAGCAGCCCTGCTGAATTGGATTTGAAAGATGATTTGCAGCAGACACAAGGAAAATGTAGGGAAAGACAGAAGAGTAAGTTCCAGGAAATGTCTGTTCCTCTGACTACAGAGTTGATATGTTCTATTTTCTTTTTACATTTTATTATTATTATTATTATTATTGACACAGTCTCACTCTTCCGCCCAGGCTGGAGTGCTCTGGCACAATCATGGCTCACTGCAGCCTTAACCTCCCTGGGCTCAGGTGATCCTCCCACCCAAGCCTCCTAAGTAGCTGGGACTACAGGTACATGCCAATGCACTCGGCTAATTTTTCTGTTTTTTTTTTTATAGAGATGAGGTTTCACCATGTTGCCCAGGCTGGTTTCAAACGACTGGGCTCAAGCCATCTTCCCACTTTTTACCTTCTAACTTGAGTAATAGCTTGTCAATTTGAGAGAGATGGTTGTGAAATGAAACCTTCTTATTCCTGGAATCCCAGGATTGACAAAAGTTTCATCCATACGTACAATAAAACAGTTCTACTCACCTGTATCTTGAGAGGCCTGTCTTTCTACCCCTGGGCCTTTCTCCAGGAGAGTAGTACATCAGAGGCTGATGGCACGAGTGAGCAGATAGACCAGAGAGAAAAATTATCTTCCCCAGAAAGTTCCCAGAGGCTAGAAGCAAAAAGCATCAGAAGTACATTGAAGTTAATGGGATAAATACTTTGAAATGAAATGAGGTTGGAATCCTGAGACGAATTACCATATACTGTAAAACACAGCCTTAGTACTCCGCTTTCCTGAAGTCAAGGGCCAGAGTAGCATAGTAAACAATGTCTCAAGTTCAGAACAGTTCTTGATGGGTGCAGAGGAGTTCCACCTTCACTCTGCTGGCTTAGAGCCCTTTGGGAGATGAAGTTTGGTACCACCATTGGTCACCTGGTTACTGAGACAACTTTCAGTTCTTTGTGAGTAAATAGAGGACAGCAGATTAGAAACAGCAAGGGTAAGGGACTGTTAGGAGCAGATACAGAGAGCAGCCATAAGGGTGAGCAGACAGAGATGTAGATGCATAAAGTTGTTATGAAGTAGACAGGAGACTTTGAGAAGCAGAACTGTCTAGGTTCATTTTACGTCAGACTAAATAGTTCTATACGTCTTCATAGCCCAGCCTTATTATATTATGACAAATTAGAACTTATTACTGTTTAAAGGGGAGAATTTCTGTTCTAGAAAAATCTGTTGTATTGGGACACTATATCCCCAAATGACCCTGAATGAGTCGCCCTAGGTCTACGTCTACCCATCAGGCTTGGAGCATACAGCATCTTTAGACTCTTCTACCCAGTAGAGTAAGCTTGCATTTGTGGTGGATCAGTTATTATCTTCTTCCTCCACCCACCCTCATTTTGTAAGTCCCAGCACACTTTAGGACTTGGTGTAGTTTGGGTATCGGGGGCACTGAGTGAAGACACATTGAAGAGTGCCACTTGAATGATACATAGTGGTGTTCATAATGGATATTTATCTCCTGTATTTGGAAGATTAATTTTCTTGACCACATGGGCACTTTATGAGCTCCTCTCAAGTTCTGCAGGTTCTGCCAAAGAACCTGAATGATTCCTGCTGTGTCTGCTGTCTGGTTACTTTCATATGAGTAATTGTGAACATTCTGATTTTCAGCTACTTTTTATCTTAAACTTTGGTTCTTCCGTTGTACCAGGTGAAAGTACCAACAGTGACACAGCTCTGGGCTGTATCAATGAGGCGGAGCTGTCCATGGGCCCATGGCAGACCTGTGAGGAAGATCCAGAGCTGAATACTCCCACAGATGTTGTGGCTGATGCGGATGCTCGTCATTGGTTACAACTGAGTCCCACTGATGCTTCGAATTTAACAGGTAAATTGCATTTTGGAAAAGAGGCACTAGTGCAAACAGCTAGGAGATCAGTTGTGAATCCCTGGAGTCCTGTATACAGAGGGTTCTGAAACAGTTGTAGGAGGAAGTGTACCATGCTCCTGACCACTGTCCACCGTAGGAGGAAGTGATGGTATTCATGTTAAGCCTTTACCTTCCCTGACTGAATTGTTCTACTCTAGAAAGAAGAGTGATTCTCCAACTCATATATGTTATAAATCCAGGATAAGTCAAGGAGTTTAGATAGCTCATTGATTAATTTTTTTAAATTTTTAAATAAAGCATTTGGTACATAAAATGTAAGTTGTAACATATATAGTATGTAAGTTACGGGAAACAGTAATGAAGTACACACGAGTGAGTCTACTACCCAGCTTAAAAACTAGCATGGCACCCAAGCCAGTGAGGTCTCCTAGAGGTCTTTCTCAAGTCCCTCCCATTCTCCCATTATTCTGGGACCCTGGCTCAAATTTGTTTTTATAATAATTTCCTTGATTTCTTTATAGTTTTACCATGCGTGTCAAGCAATATATCATTTAGTTTTGTTTCTAAACTTTAAAAATAATGATTTCATACTCTGTATTTTTTGCAACTTTTTAAATCTCAGATTGTTTGACTTCAGAGCCAAACTTTCTGGGTCGGCTTCCAGGTGCTTCTGAGGAATTGCTGGGTGACCTTGAGCTAGTTATTTAATATCTGTCCTTCTATTTCTTTGTCTTTAAATTTGGGATAATAACCCCTACTTTATAAAGGTTGTTGGAAGAAGAAATGAGTGAACATCTAAGTCAGGTGCACAAAATAGTGTGTGTGGAGCAGTCTGCAGTTTTAGCTACACACACACGCAGTGTGACACTGGGTAAGTGAACCTCAAAGGCTAAGTTCCCTCACCTGTATGACCAGTCTGATGAGAACGGGGAGACCATGGAGGAGCTAGGTTTGGTTTTGCTTTGTTCTATGGAGTGTTAGGAGAGACTCGTGCTCTGAGGAATCAGTGCGGGAAAGGCTGACCAGAGCCAAGACTTTTCTAGCTGCACGTTCATGTTCACACACAGATACTGTGTATGAAAACGACCACCACAAAGTAACATGTTAAGAGTGTTATTAAAATGCCAAAATATATTTTAAAATGATTAACATAAAGGCTAAAATTTTACCTTAAATGGATTTTTTTTCAAACCAAGCAAACTAGTTTTCACTGTGTTGTAAAATTTAACCAACATCTCTGATATTTGGGAAATTCTTGATAGAATATCATTAAAACTTCATAAAAGTAACATATAAAGGTGGTATTCAATAAAATTCTTTATAGACTAATAATGACTAATAATACTATTCATTGATATGAGATTTAACATTTACAAAGAATTTTGAGGCGTTCTCTTTGATTCTGTATGGGAAGCAGGCCAAGCTTATCATGTCTGTTTTAGAGATGGGGAAATTGAGACCCAGGGAAATTGTTATCAAGCTGGAGTGTGAGTTCCAGAGATGAAACTGACTTTCAAAGTGTTTTGACTCAACATGCAGTGCTGTGTCTACTCCTTTACACTGTGTTCCTGTTAAAATTAAAATTACTGTAAAGCCCTTTGACCTACTTGAGAATCCTTACAGATTATCCAAGAGAAACTCATCATCGTGATACTATAGGAGGCAAAACTGAAGCTTCAGTAGGTTGAATTTACTTAAACTTGGACTAGTTTTAATTATTTTTATTGAAAGGGAGGAAAATTAGGTGATTACTTCTTTTGTCTGTTCTTTGGAAAGATTAGTTTTGATCCCATTTCAGGTTATGTATTGGACAGCTCAATTTAATAAACCTCTGTGAGGTAATGTTATATGATGTACTCCATGTTGTGATTAACTCCTCCAAATACTTAGTTCTTCTTTGAAATACTAATATAGAGAATCAGTACATGCAGTTCAATAGTTCACCTTGTTATCTGTGAAAAGGACAAACTGTAATGTGAGAAGGTTTAAGGATTATCACAATTCTGAATTTAACTTTCTGTTCTTAAGAGAACAATTTCTTCATAAATGTTAAAACTAAAACTCATATGAGCCTGATTTTTAGGACATTTTGAGAAACAATTTGAGTATATCTTTGTTTCTTATTGAATAATCCTACCAGTTATCAAATGCTTAGAATAATAAACTGCCTCCAAAATCTTAAATTCCTTCATCACTGGCAAACTAACAGTTTACTTTTATATTTGCTTTCTCACTTAAATGAGGTTTGCTGAAAATAACAGCTAAATTTACTGTGCATTGTCTTAAAGTTTACCTGGGATTTGTTTTAATCATATGTGGTAAGACATATAGACATGGAAGTGATTGTCATGGAGGAAGAATTTTCTACTCAGAGATCCTGGAAACAGGGGTCATGCAGGGAAGTACCAGGAGGCAGAAGGAACAAAATGGGGCAACATGCTTTTGTGTCATTTCTATGAAAATAGCAAGGCAAGGCAGGGTATGCAGATTTAGGATTGCTAGTATGAATGACTTCAGTGGGCTCTGGAGCATACGGGCTATTTCTAGTTGCCTGGTACCCACCCAGTCCTGGGATGACAGGGCAGAGGATATTGACTTAGTATGTGAGAACTGGAGAAAGGAGGTAGTTGGAGGGTCTGAATTTTGAATTCATAGGTTTGAATATGAAAGACCTGCTGCCTGGTGAATAGACTTCTATCTCTAGGAATTAGCTAACCCTGGAAGTGGCAGTCCTTCCCTGATCAGTGAGGCCCTAATGCCGGAGCATTGAGAAAACAGAAAATAAGAAAATATAGTTAACACATACATACATTTAGTTCTGTTGAAATAGTCAGGGGAGGGGGACATTTATGAGTCTACAGCTAAGAATCAGTATTGTCATTTACCTCATCCCTTGTTTAACAGATAAGCTTATAGTCTAAAATACTGATTTAGATGCTATGAGAAATAAAAAGATGAATAGGTCATAAGCCACTATAGTTTTTAAGTGCTTACAAAAAGGACAGAAGACACAACATTTATCCTAATAGTCACAGATAATGTAATAAATTCTATGAAATTTACTTAAAGTTGTAATCATAGAGATAGGCAAATAGACGGATGGAACAGAAGGTAAAATATAGAACTGAGTGCACACAGATATGGAATCATGATATATGATATATGTGGCTTGTCAGGGCTGGCAAGGAAACAATGTATTGTTCAACAAATTTCTGTGGGACAGGTACTTAGCCATATGGAAAAAAATGAAATAGAATTCCTACCTCATACCATGTCCAAAGTCAGTTTCAGAGGGATAAAATACATAAATGTGAAAAGGAAAATTGAAAAACTTGGAAGAAAACATCTTTTTTAAAAGGGTCTATGGTTTTTTTTTTTAAAGCTAACCATAAGAAAAGTGTTAGTAATTCAACCTCAGCAAAATGAAAACTCTATTACCAGATAAACTTTTAAGAATTCTGTGGTTTAGCAGAACCACAAAGGGAAAAAACCAGCTTTGTTGCTCTTTCCTTTCCATGTTCTTGTTAGCTCAGTGATAAGTTTTAAGGTAAGGTTTGGTGAGAAATGTTATCCAGCATCTTGGTTTAGTTGGGAGGTTCCAAGGTCTTTCTCTACTGGAATGCAGACTCCAGGAAGGGGAGGCCTGTTATCTGCTGTCTGCATAGCTGATTCTTGCTTCCAGGAATAGTGCAGGACAGGAGAGAAGCATTCAATGAATACTTGAATCAGTGAACAAATACACTTTAAGCTGCAAGCTGTTGTTTTATATAGCTGAAAAGAGCAATTAAATTTTAATTTTTTAGAAATAATATATAAGACAATTTCAAAATCTCTTTTATTTAGTGTGTTTATCACAGTCTTGCATCCAAACATTACAGAAATCTTTTTACCACTTCTGCTTTTAGTTATAGCTGTGAATATGAATTACATCTCCTGTTACCTGCCACTAAAATTGTTTTTCCAAGAATGCTTTGTCAGCATTCTCTGTCATCACCTATATTTTTGGCATTTTCACCAGACTTTGATGTGTTTAGAAGTCATGAAATATTAGAAAGAAAAATGATAATGATAGCTACTGGGGCATTGGTAGCTCACCTTCTAAAATCTTTGCAGTGAACAGTGGACATCCTTGAAAGGGAGAGGAAGAAGGAGAGGAGAGCCAGGCTGCACTGGTGGGAATGGGATGCCACCTTGCTGCTTCTCTACTTGATCATTGACATCCAGGCCAGGCCTGAAATTTCTGCTGCTAGAATTAAGTTGTTTCACTCAGGCCTTTGAGTTTGTTTTTTATGTTTAGATTTCAAATCAAAAGGAAAATTTGTTTTCAGAGACTGAGACTACGTTTCTTTAACACTGTGCCAAGCTTATATAAAATCGCAGCCATATAAAATCACCATTCGGCCATAAATGCTTATTTTGCCAACTACCAAGACTTATTTTGTGGCTGAAATCCTTTCTATATTTGCAGAGTTCTAAACTTTTAGATCTCTTTGTAAAAATTATTTATGTGTTTGGAGAAAGACGATACAATTATGCTTGTAAGAGTTTTCACTTTAATAAAAAAATTTTAAGTTATAGCATTAAGTAGTAATAAAAAGATGGTAGGCTAGCATACTAGGTTGCTAATGAAAATAAAATAAACTAAATATTGGGTATTTTTAGGGTGAACATGAAATTTTCTGAAGCCTCCCAAATCCCCATTTTTAATTAAGTGCTCCTTCACTGAGGAACCCTCTACATGTAAAATGTCAGCATCTGTTCTGTTATTTATGCTACCAGCAGAATAATTTTGGGCAAAACATTTCAACTCATTAACATTTTTGTTCATAGTAACACTGAGGAAACTCATACAGGCATCTCAGAAACTCCTAAAGAAGTCAGCATACCTTGATAATTTTATGGAGGATGTTGCCTAGGATTTTATCATCAAAGCATGAGTTTTTCTGAGTGTAAAGCAGTATTTAAGCAGATTTGCTATGTGGGATTCTTTCATAAGTAAGGGCATATTCGTTGGCAGGTTGCAAAGAGGTGCAGGTGGTGATGAGGTACCTGTCTACATGTACTTAGAGTGGTTACTCAAGCAAAGCTCCAGTGTGATTGGGATGCTGGGGGCCAATCTCTGTTTTGGATAGCTACATTTTTGGAGTGAAGGTTAGTGATGAAACAAAGCTGCAAATTTTCTAATCCCCTTGCTTTTTTCTCTCCTCAAGGGATTGAAAATGCCATGACATACTTTATGAGAAAAATAAATGCCATATTATGCTGCTTGTTGACTTGGGGACTCATGTTGATTCATAAGCATTTATTGATGCTTCAGCATACCTTCTCAGACTAACAGATTCCTGATATTGTACTTACTTTACAGAATTAGGATGATGAGTCTCTCTTCCGAGGTTTTATAAAAGTCAGAGAACCCAGAAGGCCCATAATTAGGCTTTTTGCACCCTGCCTTTCAGGCACAGTGTGTAGGAATTCCAGTTTGGAATGTATCTGCACATTTTAATGTGTCTCCTGAGTTGAGTATATGATACCCTTGTGGGAACTACAGATATGTTTTCCTCTAAGAAGGAACAGTGCTTCTGTGTTTGGGATGGCCTTTCCATGACAACGTGTGCCATCATTATTACATCTTTTGTTTTCGTGTCTTGGGATCTTTCCATCACTAATTTAATAAGCATAGCTTATTATAGTGAGCAGCCGTTTTTGGACCTGCCCTGGCTCCTTTTCAGATTCATTTTTTTCTTGCCTGTTGTTGCCCTTGTCATTCCTCTACTTGAATTCCTCAGATTCAGAGATTGTGCTTCGGTTTGATTAGGCCTTAAAAATGCCAACAACATATACACTCAAGATGACACTCAGTGGGGGCTGATAATTGCCTAGAAATCAGCCTGGCTTTATTTGTATGGAGTGAAGAAGAGAACTTTGGGAATAATTATCTTAATAAATTAACATAATGTGTTCTATTCAAAAATTAGGAGAATAACAGAATAACATAGATGTTGATAAAAAGGAACCACTAAAGCTGAGAGCATACATGCATGTACTAGAAAGCAAATAAACAATAGAAGACAACTAAAAATTGTTCTTTAAAAACAATAATAAAATAGACAAACAGGTAAGATTGATCAAGAAAAAAAGTTGGAGGTGAAAAGGGAACAATTACAAAACCAATATAAATTTTAAAAATAATACAGTATGCTATTCAAATAGATCTATAAAAATAAAGGATAATTTCTAGCTTTACTAAACCTTCATGTAAAAGAGAAACTATCTTTTTCATCCCATTCAATAGAAAGAGAAAGAAACTCACTTCTGTTATCTACCTTGTGTTACCTTGATAACAAACCAGACAAGGTCAGTATGAAAAAAACATAATTAGAGACCATCTCACTTATAAACATATAAGCAAAAAATTCAAAATAAGGCATTAACAAATGAGATTGAAGAATATTGGAAAAATATCATACAGCAGGGCTAAGAGAAGTTCATTCCAGGAATGCAAAAGAAAAGCCTATGAGAAAGATATCCAATAGATCCCAACTGAGGAACAGTCTATAAAGCAGTACTCCTTAAAACCATGAAGGTTATCAAAAACAAAGAAAGTTTTAAGAAAACTCACAGGTGAAAGGAGGCTATGGAGACATGACAGCTATTTGTTATGTGATATCCTGGATGAGATTCTGGAACAGAAAAAAGAATTACATAAAAACTAAGGAAATCTCAATGAAGTGTGGACTTTATAATAATCTTTTAGTATTGGTTTGTTGTAATAAATATTCCATTTGAATATAAGATGTTAATAGTGGAGAAATTAGATATGGAGTATATGGGAACTCTGTATTATTGTCACAATTTTTTATAAATCCAAAATTGTCTTAAAAAATAAATTTTATTTTAAAAAAACTAATTCAGGGAAAAATTACCAAATATAAAGTAAATGCATTAAAGCCAACAAAAATTATAAAATAAGTGGCTTTTAAAAATAAGCGAGAGAAATGAGTAACAAAGACATTGCAAATTGTAATAATGCATATTATTAGAGACAGTAGAGTGAACAAACACAAATAACTCCACTTACTCTCCAAACCCTACCTAAGCCACATTGAAAGGATTTATATTAAATGAGACATAAATCCACAAGGACAAACATGAGAGGAGAAAGACAGTAGCAACCAACTTCTTGAAGTTGCAGAACAGGTGGCCTGTGGTAAATGAATTGGCAGACCTGAGAATATTAAATCCTGTGTCAGTAGTAGGGAAAGCCAAGAAACAACCTGACTTAAATTAATGCGGGTTCTCTGAAAGGGTTAGAAAATTTCCCATACCAGGTAGCTACAGAAGTAGGAAGTGATGATGGGGCTGAAAACAGAAAGACTGTAAATCTGTTTAAGAGCTAGTTAGAGCTCTGTTGCCATGGGCCACTGCTTTTTCACCCTAGAAGATGGTAAAAGTAAATTTGGGGGGGTGGGGGTTGTGGCTTGGAGTCATCAACACGTCTGAGTGCAGAGATGCTGTCTTGAAAACAGAGGGATTAAAGGAGAGTTTACATACTCTTTGAGCAGGAGAGAGTCTTTCGAATTCCAGAAAAAAAAAGCAAAAAACAAAAAACTCAGTATACATATATCTGAGGTTCTTCAGGAACACAGTGAAACTGACCAAAGACCATGCCTGCTTATGGACTCTGCTTCAATTCAGTCCTGAGCATGTAGAGCTGTCAAATATGTTGGTGGAGAAATGAGTTTAAACTTGAGGAAAGAAATCCAGGCCAGAAATGGGCATGTAGAGCTGTGAGTATATGGAGGGCATTGAAATATGTATGGCAGTAAGTCTGTATGAGATTAAGAAGGGCATTCGTATAGATAGAGAAGACAAAAGCTCCAGGGCCCTTCAGTGTCCGTAGTCCATGAGATGAAGAAGCAACAGCAAAAGAAGACCAGGTGAGAGTCATACCTGGGGGTCAAATGGTTGAAGCATTTCAGAAAGCAGACATGATTACCTGAATCAAATGCTACTGAGGACTGGACATCGAGCACTGCATTAAACGACATGGAAGTCTTTGGTGGCCTACTCAAGTACCATGCCAGTGGAGAAAAGGAGAGAACACATGGGGGCTGAGGCTATGACACATGAGAACAGAGACTGAACTTTGTGCAGAGGCTGCAGGTTGGAGATGTGGAAACCAGAATTTAAAAACTGAGCTGCAGGAGATTAGAAGAATGTGCTTGGTCATGGAAGCAAATAGATACAGAATTGTGGAAAACGGGCCTGAGGAAGAAGCGTTAAATGCTGCAAGGAAGTCAAAAGGATGAAGAGTGAGAAAATACAATGTGCAGTTAAAATGCTTGCCTCTGTTGATTATTACATACATACTATGAAATAAAATTTTTTTGTTATAATACATCATTCTTTAAGTGGTGCCTATGTGTCTTTGGCTGCTTTTCCATTTACTCTAAAAATGTAAAGGCTTATGATTTTAGGAAGCTGGAGACTTATTCAAATCAGTATCCCCTAGCCTTTACTCATCCTAAAGCAACAGGTATCCGAAGAACAAAATTCTGTAACTTAATCGATAAAATTAGATATACATGTAAATCATTAAATTCTTCTTTAACTATTTGTTTCAATGCACAAAGTTTCATATTTCATAATTAAATATACATTACAAAGACATTCTATGCCTTGAACTTGTTAGCACACTCCCATCTCACAGCCTTTGCTCTAGCTTTTCTCCCTAGCTGGCTCTTCCCCACATAGCTGCACAGCCCATTTGCACATCATCTTCAAGTTCGAGTCACATGTTACTGCATGCTTAAAATCTTTAGTCACTGGAGAACTGCAAACAAAAACCTCAATGAGATAACTGCTCCATGCCTATAAGAATAGTTAAAATTTTAAAAACTGGCAGCATCAAGTTCTAGCAAGGATGTAGAGCAAGTGGAACTCTCATACTGTGCTCGCAGGAGTGCAAACTGTAACAGCACTTTGGACAACAGTTTGACAGTTTCTTTCTTCAGTTTAATGTTTATTAAGCATACACTTATGATTGGACCCAGGAATCTCACTCCTAGATATTTACTGAAGAGAAATGTAAACATATATTAACACAGACGCTTGTACATGAATATTTATGGCAACTGTATTCATAATTGCCAAAAACAGGAACCAATCTAAATATCTACAGGTGAATGGATAAACTATGACACATCTATAAAATAGAATATTAATAGCAATAAGAAGAAACAACTGATACCCACAGCTGTATAGATGAATCTCAAATGCATTTTGCTGAGTGAAAGAAACCAGACAGAAAGGCTACAAACTGTAGGATTTCATTCATGTGACATTCTGGAAAAGGCAAAACTATTGGAACAGAAAACAAAGCAGTGGTTGCAAGAGGCTGAGAATAGAGGTAGGGGATGAAGAGGCATTTTTTGGAGTGATGAGATCTTCCATATCTCAATTATGGTGGCAGTTTATGGCAACAGTTACATGAATGTATACATTCCTTAAAACTCCTTAAACCTGAAAGGGAGATTTCTTGTATGCACACCTTACCCCCATGAACCTGACCTAAGAACAACAACCACCGCCAATGTTACTCTGGCATTGAGGCTTCCCTGGCCACCCATTTCCATGGCACTGTTTCTCACCTATCCTGCTCAGGGTTCTCCCTCTTCCTCTCCCCTGATTTATAAAACCCATCACAGGGTCTCCAGGAACTGTTATGTCATGTCTTAGCTTTTTGCTCTTTCAGTTTGAAGAATGAAAATCATTTGACCGTTCTTCATTGATCCTGCTTTTCTCTTGTTTTAAATTCTCAGCTGTTTTCACATTTTTTGCCTTGATTATTTTACTTTGAATACATTAATTTTTGAGAATATGTAATTTGTCTTAAAGAAAAAAGATATGATGAAATCAAGATTGTTTACAAGATTAACAGATATGTTTTTCTGCATAGATAGCAGTGAGTGCCTTGCAGATGACTGTAGTATAATCGCCGGGGGGAGCCTCACTGGTTGGCACCCAGACTCTGCTGCTGTGTTGTGGCGAAGGGTCTTGGGGATCCTTGGAGATGTGAATAACATCCAGTCACCCAAGATCCATGCCAGAGTTTTCTGCTATCTCTATGAACTCTGGTACAAACTAGCAAAGGTAAGTCCTGCTATATTATTTTTTATTCTAATCCAGGAAAATGGTCGTATCATTTAATGTAAAAACTGTGTTGCAGTTAACTACTGAACATATTCTGAAACACAAATGGTACATTTAGACAAAGTACATTTGATTATGGAAGAGTAATCATATATAACATGAATATTTTGTAAATGCAAAAGTTATTTCATTTAGTGCAAAAGTAGAATATCGCTATAGGATATTAAATACAGGATGTTAAGTAGTTCTAGTTACTCTCTTTATAAAAGTGATACTGGTTTTATTGTATAAAATTTGAAAAATGTAGAAAAATACAAAGAAGAAAATTAACATCACTATTCATAGAAATAGCCAATATTAATATATAGTCTTCTTTCTTTTTACGAAAGTAGAATCTTAGAGTACATACGATACTTTTTTATTTTTTTGAGATGGAGTCTTGCTCTGTTGCCTAGGCTGGAGTGCAGTGGCGCCATCTTGACTCACTGCAACCCTCTGCCTCCCAAGTTCAAGCAATTCTCCTGCCTCAGCCTCCCGAGTAGTATATACAATTTTTATTCTGATTTTTGTTTGGGTTCTAACATTCACATGTTATTAAATTCTTTTTCAAAAACGTGGTTCATGTTTGTTCACTATAACTCATTAAAACGTTACTTATCATTTGGAATTCAGTACCTCCCCAGCCATTAACGTTCAAGGAAAAGCAATGCCTTTGTTTTGTATTTAAATCTAAAACCACATACAGTAAGCCAAACGTACAATTCAAAAGGATAATCTCACAACAAAAGAGAAACTTGTAAATATTACAGGTTTTCACTTAACTTATAGAAATTTAAGTGAAAGCAGCTATTTGGTCATGGAAAATAATGTTGAAATACTGTTAGGATAAACGTAATGTTACCTACCCTAAAATTCTCCTCTTTGTGAATTAGATACGGGATAATCTAGCAATAAGCCTGGATAACCAGTCTTCTCCATCTCCTCCAGTTTTGATCCCACCTCTCAGAATGTTTGCATCATGGCTATTTAAGGCAAGTGGATGTGTGTTTATTCCTTTATTGCAATTTCCTCTTCCTTTCTGAAATTGAGTTTGAAAAATGTAATTGCCCAAGACTGCATGTTTTGAAGACAGGCTGGGTCTTACTAAAGTCACTGCATCCCACATGTCCATAAACAACTCTTAAGGAAAACTGAGAAGTAAATGAAATGTTGAAATGCTCTGCACCTGGGCTTGATTTAATCTGGAAACATCATCTCCTTGACAGGCGGCGACACTACCAAATGAATATAAGGAAGGCAAACTGCAAGCCTACAGGCTGATCTGTGCCATGATGACCAGACGCCAGGACGTTCTGCCAAACGCAGATTTCCTAGTGCATTTTTATCTTGTGATGCACCTGGGATTAACCAGCGAGGATCAGGTATTCTGCGACTCCTTTATTGTGATTGCCCATTAATTGGAAGTAGCATAGCATTCTTTAAAGGCATTAGTAAGATTTATGAAAATACATCAGAAGTGTTGAATTTCTCAGTAGCTTCAACTCTTTTACACACAGCAAGCACAGTGGTCTTTCAAAAATGTAAATCAGGTTTCACATCCCTGCTTCTTCTCCCCACTGACTTTGCAATTGCATTGTGCCAACCGAATTTTAATTTTATTCTATGGCCTCTATGATCTAACCTCTACCTTTGTTGTCAACCTCAAAATACTATTATAACCACTTTTTGTTTGAGTTCTGCATTAAATATGGTTTGAAGAAAGTGGTACTGATCATTTAAAAATGTTTGAAAATTGTTGTTTTAGTAGTTAGGATGTTTTTGTGAAAGACTTTACGTGTAAGGTAGAAGATGAGTCCAGACATTTCTTGATAAGGAGTTATTTTAATTTCTCCCAGTGCAATTTAAGTTTGGTTCAAGTTCAAACAGAAAGGCCCAAGGAGCCACTAGCTACGTCCCCCCACCCTTGTAGGCCCTGGGTTTGGGGGATAGGATGTGGCCAGACCCTGACCTTCCTCCCCTGGAAAGGCTTCTCCTAGTTGAGGGAGATTATGGATAGGGACACATGGACTCTTGACTTGATTTGGGATATCAAGCAGGCAAATGATGTGATTGATTTATGCTTCACAGAGATTCTAGACTGCATTTGGAAGATGGATTTGAAAATGTGATAGTGATCGTGTGTGATAGTAGGACAGAATCAGAGATTGGCCTGTAGATGGAGAATTATTAGGAAGTGTTTCATACAGATTTTAAAAAACGATAAGAACTAAGCCAGTAGCACTGGGGATGGAAAGAAAGGAATAGAAAAGATTCAAGAAATTTTAAGGCATTTCATTTTATTACTAGGTTTTCTTAACCAATTAGAGGTATAGGGAGTGTTTGAGAATTTACCCTTTAAATTGTAAATGCTTATTAATGAACTTGAATAATTTATTAACTATCAAGTAGCTGTCCTTTCTGCATTTTTTGTATTCTTTGAAGGTACGATGCAGACACACAGACCTTTTGATACTGCTAGGGTACACGTAAGAAGTTATTCTCCTGATAAGCAAACTTTTTTTTTTTTTTTTTTTTTGAGACGGAGTCTCACTCTGTCGCCCAGGCTGGAGTGCAGTGGTGCGATCTCCACTCATTGCAAGCTCCGCCGCCTCCCGGGTTAACGCCATTCTCCTGCCTCAGCCTCGCTAGAAGCTGGGACTACAGGTGCCCGCCACCACGCCCGGCTAATTTTTTTGTATTTTCAGTAGAGACGGGGTTTCACCGTGTTCGCCAGGATAGTCTCGATCTCCTGACCTCGTGATCCGCCCACCTTGGCCTCCCAAAGTGCTGGAATTACAGGCGTGAGCCACCACGCCCTGCCGATAAGCAAACTTTTTTTGTTGCTTTAAAATGTACTTGAATTTAAAGAGTTTGCAGTGTGTATTTTACAATTTTGAACTTTAAAAATCATTGAACTCTTATATGAAATAATAACCACAACCGTTGTGATTTTAGCGGTGTATAGAGGACATCCGTGTAGCAGGCTGGCTTAGACCCATAATCTCATTTATTTCCTAGATAAATGTAGAAATAGGGACATAGAGTAGAATTGTTTGTACTCTCTGCTCAAATATTTTACAGCCATCTTTGCAAGTGGAAGCATCTTTTACAGAATGATGCAACTCAGGGTATGTGGAGAATTATGGGGTATAGAAAAGAGAATTAACTCTCAGGTAATAGTGAACTCCTTCAGTGAAAGAAACAAAAGAGGAAGGTTTACTTAACAATGCTCTACTTTTAAGAAGCCTTTTGCTAATATTTTGCAGGAAAAAAACATTTACTTGGAAATAATCATTAACTATAGATCCTTCTCATTTTATAAAAACAAGTAAGTTAGCAGTAAACAATGTTCCTTAGAATGAGTTTTTTAGAAAGTCACATAAATAGGTGAGTTTAGAATTATCTTTCTGTTTTAAGATGTGTTGATGTGGAAATGAAATAGTAAAATGAGATGAAATAAGAGTATGTTATATAGCATTTGAGAACCTGAAAAAAATTATTTTACAAATCATTTTCAAGAAATATGATTGTAGTACAGATAAAAGAATTTCCAAATTCTGTGCTTAAAATTGTTTTTACATAGTAATGCATATTATGTTTTTAATTAAGTTAAGGTTCAATATCTTTTGTAGTTCATAGTAGAATACATAAATCTTAAAGGATGGTCCAATGCTAACAGTAATCCCAACATTCACACTTCTGAGACAAAATGAGGATATCATAAATCTCTATTTAAAATCAGCCTATTGTTTAGGCTATTAGAAGCTTGAATTTTTATGTGAGTTTAATAGAGTTGACTGTTTTCTTTAACCTTAACAATTATTGTTATATATTTTAGAAGCCCTGACTGTCTGCAAAACAGAATTGCTCTAATAAACTTTATTCCTTTGCCAAAAGAAAATTACGCAGAAGACCTAATGAAAGAAACTTTCTTCATTTAAGTTAAGAAATGTCTCTGGTACTTAGTTTAACTTTTGATCCACATGTCTAAATAGATCATAGTGGTTGTTCCAGAACTTATGTAATTCTAGAAACACATGTTATATTAATTATAAAAAGAAAGCATTTGCTGTAGAAAATACAGTTAAATTCAATTTTTTAATTAACTGTGTACCTGTGACTGTGTACCATCTCAGGGCTTCTATTTTGTGAGAATTCTCAAAGGGCCACACTTTTATATATCCTAGCACTAAAAGGATTTATTTATGCAGAGAGAACCTTATGAAAGATGTCCTGTGTTTTTAAATAAATAATCATAAATAATTGTTTAAAATTGAACATTATCAGTTTTGTCTCACAAATAAAATCCAAGGTGGGTTTCTTCCTTTTGCCTCTGGGTGGCACACTTGTCTGCACGACACAGCTTTGTGGTTCATGGGCCTTTGAACATTATGCTGTGTATGGCATGGTTGTTTTATGAAGTTCTTTCTTAAATTTGGAGGTATCAAAATTATGTCAGTAGTGACCAATAAAGTGTTGAATTAAATAAGTTATAAGATGCTAAAAATATTTTCAAACATAATGATGTTCATAGTAGTTGAAGACATTTTTTAGTTTAAAAAACAATTTGTACAGTAGATATCTCACCAGTTGTGTTCTCTGGCAATCCTGGAAAGTTATAGTTTCATCTAATATGATAGAAAATTTATTATGTAAACAGACATGGCCATTTGTATCTTAAAAAATAATAATACATATATCAAACAGCCAGAAAAAATGTAGTGCATTCCAAAACAACTGTTTTTAGTATTTTTAACCAGTTTTAATTATCCTAATAACTTATGTAATACTAACACAATGAATTTATCAAGTAGTATTTCCCACGGTCCATATGTAACATGGGTTCGTGGTTGATTGCTGTGATCGAAAACATGGTTTGAAATGGCTTTATTTTTTCCTTGACAATGAATTTTTTAAAAATTGATGTTGCCAGTTTACAAAATAATTAAGATTATAAACAGTTCCAGAATAACTATAAATTATCAAGAAAATTTGGCGTGACTTTCAAGGCTACCCAGCCTGCCTGTGAAGGAGTCTCCCGGTGCGCTTCCCTCTGCTCAGCTGCTTTGTGTCTGGTGGGCTGGTGGTGGTGCTTAGGGGTATTTATTTCTTCAGCATTCACAATGCTGGACTCTGTGCTGGGGACTGCATGATGTTGTACCATTGAATCTCTGCAATTCAGTTCAATAAATACCATGGCCTATTTTATTTTATTATTTTTTTTTAGAGGTGGGGTATCACTCCATTGCCCAGGCTGGAGCGCAGTGGCACAATCATAGCTCACTGGGCTCAAGCAGTCCTCTCATCTTGGCCTCCCAAAATGCTGGGATTACAGGTGTGAGCCATAGTGCCCAGGCCCCTGAGGCCCATTTTATAAATAATGAAGCTTCAAAAAAGTATCTAAAACTTTTGCCCAGTGCCACAGGCTAAAAAGGCTGTTAGAATTCACATACAGGCTTGGCTTATTCCACCAGGAATTTTTTTTTTTTATTGATTCACAGCTTGCGTGTTGGTGCAACAGTCCTTGATGTTGTTTCTCCCTTCTGTTTTATTTTGCCTAGGCTCTGCCCTTGGTCCCACTCCACTTCAGAATCCTCCTTATTAAAGTACCCCACCCCAACCTGGAAAGGCCTTTCCACAGTTGCCTTCTCAGTTCTTCATCGTCCTTCAGTTTCTCTTCTAAAGCTGTTTCTTGTTGTTCTTTGTTTTTCCTAACACTTAAGCAGCTTTTTCACGTCAGAATTCCCCAAAATAGTTTGACATGAAAGGACCTATGATTTGGATTTATTAAAAACAGTTTCTGTTAATTTCATGATTATTTAAAACAGATGGAAAGATCAATATGTGTGAAACGGAAAAGGACAGTTGAGGAAAGGAATTTTATTTTCATGTTTGTAAGACCATTTATCAGAGACTGGAAAGTTTCCTTTGCTTATTTGTGAACTATTTTTTAACAATGACTTACAGATTTCATGTCTTAATGTAATTTATCTGTTATACATCAAAGTTAAATTCTCTTTTAAATGTAAAGCCTACATTAATGTAAAATTATTGTTGCAAATTTGCATATAGACATTTTGGGAAATGTGAGTCTTTGTCATTTTCGTCTATAATATTGTATTTTATAATGCACCAAAAAAGCATGAGGCCTCTCTCCAATGCAGAAGTGTTTGTTGTTCTGCCCTGAGGTAACATATTTGGATTGTAACAGCATAAAGTTAAGATTTAGTGTGATAGTGTGATAAAATGTCTTCATTAACAGTGTGGACCTCAAGTCAGCTTGTCTGATTTCCAGTCTTGGCTTTGTTACTTATTAGCCAGATCATTTGGGTTTGCTCTGCCTTGGCTCCCTTATCTATAGAATGAGGATAATAATGGTGCCTACCTTAGAGGGTGATTTGAAGACTTGAAAGAGGTAAAACATGTAATGCATTGAGTCTAGGTCATGGATATGATCCCTCAGTAAGCATGAGCTCTTGTAATAATATTAAGGGTGAGGGAAAAGAACAGCAACTCCATCATTTGTTTCTGATATCTTAAAGTGTTGTTTTTTTTTTTATTTCCCTGTACATTTTCTTACTTTGAACATAATGATTTGACTGGAAAACATAACTAGGCATTGTGGAATTTTACAGTGTGTGGAGAAATAACCACTCCCTGTGCTGTAGACAGACATACTGATTGATACATTTGTTTTACCCATGTATGCTTATGATCCAGAAATGCTTCTTTTGTCTCCATGGCCATCAGCTCACTTTCCCTTCACTTTTCACCCACCCAGTGAGCCTTCTGTACAAGGAAAGCTAGAAAGCTGAATACTGCATGTCCCAGACTCCTTGCAGCTGGGTTGGCATTGACCCAGGTTCTGTCCAGCAGAGATACCAGCCAACATGGCACTTGAAAGTGGATGTGGGGAGTGGTGGGCAGCAGCACAGGGGGAGCTGGATCCTCCTGTCATGGAGGTTCTGCTCTGGTACCAGCATCATTGGTGAGATTAGCAGACAGTGGACTCTGCTGGAATAGCCTTGTGATGTGGCTGGGTGTTTCTGCTTAACAACTTTTTCCTGACTGTGGAGACTTGTGATTGGTTCCCTGGCACTTCTAGACATTCTGTAAGCCATCTGACACCCTCATAGAAATCTCTTTCTTCTTAATCTCAAAACAGTGGATTCTCTTGTCTGCAAGTAAGACCCTGGCTCAGCCAGTAACTGCTCTGAAAAGTGCTGTGCTAGGCACTGGCAATACATGATCAGCACTGGTTCATATTTCAGTTGCTGAATGCACTTGAGCATTAATTTAATTTTTGTATTTTAAAAATTTTAGCCACATTTTGTAGGCAATAATAGTTAGCTTGTAGGAACATTTTGCTTTCATTTAACTCTACATTTTTATGAACCTTTTGTCACATCAGTGTTAAGAAAACCATAATTTTAAACATCTTATATAGAGCAGTATTGTATCACAGAAGTCAAAGTAGTTCATGATTTTCTTAACGGATGTTACAACCCCCTCTCATGAGGTATGATGGAATAATATAATAATAAACAGTTGTTTGTAAAAAGATCCCATGGGACCCCTCAGTGAGCATTAAAACTCAGCAGTGAGCTTTGAAAGCAAGGTGCAGGGGTGATACTTGTAAATTGGCCATACCTGACTCTTTTAATAACCTCAAACAGCCTGTATCATGCAGTCGTATGTAATAATTGCATCACCTTTTCTCAGACAAAGAATTGTTCTTTGCTGAAAATTTAGTCTTATAACTATAGAACCATATATATGTTAGATAAACATAAATTTCAAAGTATATTTAAGGTGAAACGTAAGTGAGTATTCACTTCCAGAAAAGGTAAAGAATTAAGATGGCAATTTGGGGGACTTGTTTATCTCAAATCCCTGGAAATAATTTTAATACATGTCTCTCAAGTGCTCATTCTGTAAAGCAAGTGATTTTACCAAGGTTTTAATTTATAGGATTTTAACTCAACACTAGCAGATAAAGTACTTATTTGTGAATTTAAAGATCTAACTGATGTTCCGAGGATGAAATAATAACCTTGATGTGTATCAGTAGAGGAACTTTAGACCTTTTGAAGGCTGACTTTGTTAAAGCTTCATTTAAAAACAGTTTAAAAAAAAAAAAAACTATAGGCTTATAAAATGAGTGAAAATAGGACTAATATGGGGTCTTATTCCTAAGGTTTTTAAGAATTGGAAAATGTACTTCCAAGAATTCAGGAGATAGAATGTCTTCAGAATATATCGACTTTCAACAATAACATATGACTCTCATGGATAGCAGGCCTGATACTGGGAACTACAATACCTTAGAGCTAGACTTAGCTTTGTCACTCACTGGACATGGGGCCCTCACCTATCCACAAGTAGTCAAGTGAATGAATTGGGTTATAGAGCCTCTCAGACCCTTTCCTAATCATTAAGCATTCTTAGATCCTCTGATTTATTTTTAGGCATTTTATTATTAGGGTCACATCACTCCTTCCTAGATGTGGCACAAAGTTCAATGATCTTTTTGTGTTGAATATTTTTTCCTGCCATCGTAAAAACCTAGTCAGGTTATGAGAGTGTGAGATGCATAAACAGGTATCTGTAATATCCATCAGCTTGTGCAAAAAACCAAATAAGTGGTGATATACATGTTATGAAAATTGGACTGTTGAATATCCTTTTAGCTAAGTTGATTTGAAAGCAGCTCACAGAGGAGAGGGGAATTAGCAGGACTTTCAAGGATGGATAGGATTGAGATAGGAGGACAAGAAGCATGATGGAGTTTCACATCAAAGATACAGAACTTTTCAGGCTGTGTTCAGGAACAACGAATGACGAGAGTGGCTTTGATTTAATGCCAGATATATACATAGGAATAATATGTGGTCATGAATCCAGGCAGCACTGTAGCGAGCCTTGATTCAAAGTAGTTTTCATCCCATGGAAAGTGGGGAGCTGTTGAAGGCTTTTGAGCATGATACTGCACATGACCAGAAGAGCATTTTAAGAAGCTTAAACCACAGTGATAAAGTGGAGGAGAATTGTAAACTTGAAAGAATGATGACAACAAGCACAGAAAGGAAATTATTATAATAGCCCAGGAGCAAGGTAATGAGGGCTAACAAGGACTGAGACACAGATGGGGTTTGTATATGTGTGTCTGTGTGTAAATTCCTTATATGCGTATATATTTTGTATATATATGCATATATGTGTTTTGTGCGTGTATGTGTATGTGTGTGTGTGTATGTGAGTGAAATATGTTGGAGAGGTAGGATGTAGTACTGATTGGTAAACATCCTGAGAAAGTAGTATCCTGGCACAATTCCCATTATCTGTCAAGGCAAATGTTGATTCAGAAAGGCAAGAAGATGAATTGAGAAAAGGAAGACAGGTGGGCATGATAGGATAAAGTGACTGTAAGTTTCAACTCATGTCTTGATGACCCTTCCTCACCTTGCACATTGTAGCACAGGATAGGCCAAATGGGTGCATCCAAGGATACACCAAGGGGTGTCCCCAAAGAAGTCTCGCCTGTTAGGAATTAGAAATGTGCAGGAAAGATTTCCAGGGACATTTTCCCTCTACTTAAGAGAACATATTTTCTAATTCTGTTGGAATTCAAGCAGTTGGTATGCAAATTGTAAATGTATTTATAATTATTAAAATGGGATGTCTAAAGGGCTCTGTAATTGATGTTTTTGTTAGCCAAGACATACATTTGTTACTGATTGTTTTTGAAGGTAATGTGGCACTTAAAAACAAATCGTTTTGTTTTTCTAAAAATACAACTTCTGATCTGACTTTACTTTATTCAAGTTAATGAAATGTTACTGAATATAAGGTGAGTTTACTGTAGCAATAAACAAAACTTCCAAGTTTGACTTAGGTTTGATTGAAGAATAATATTTATAAGGACAGGTGAGATATGACAACCCTCTCCTGACATATATTGTTAAGTTAATAATAAATTCCTATTTGTGCTTATTGTACAAATTCAGAGTGATAAAATATAGAAGCTGTCATATAATTAATGTTACACCATCAGGTAGCATCCAGGGCCTTCCGAGTGTTTTCCATAAGGTTTCGTGGGAATGGACAAGCCACAGATTCATCAAAATTTATCAATGAAAATTTTATTATAACTTTATTCAGCTATCAATCACCATAAAGACTTCAGGTAGATGACTGCACCAAAAATAAATGTGAGATATTTTTTCTTTTCTTTTACAGCTGTAGAATCAATAATTATTTTCATTAATCTATAGACAGAGCCCACTTACACCTCAATGAGGAAAGTAAAAATATGTAGGAGGTAACAGATGGCAGAGGTTTCGGTTATGAGGTTTAACACATGTGCAGCGAACTTGTTTCACAGCTTTAAAAAGTGTAAGATGATAGCATGGAGGCTGATCCAGAGAGAAAAAAATCTACCTGACAGGCCAGAAACTACAGTTTTGTTTGATTTCCTTTGTTGGATTTAAAGGTGTAAAGACTTTCTTTCAAGTAAACGTTATCAGAGATGAATATGAATTATGTATATTTAGCCCAAAGTCTTCCAGTATTTAATAAGACATGCTACATGAAATAAAGCATAAAAATAGTATAGCAACTCTCAGTATATGTGGGAAAAGGAAAGATTTTGTTCTTACTAAACTGTTACCGTGTGATATCGTCTATCAGTTGGCATACATTTTTCAGTTGAGAATGTGTTCTTTTGCTCTGAGGTTTCTCTCTGGAAGGAGACTCTACTGTGGCCTGTCACAGAGCCCAGGTCACCGGAATCTTTTTTAATAGAGTCACTGGAGTGCATTCTGTCTTTTCCCAGAGAGGGTAGATGCTCAGTAAATATATTGATAGATAGAAAATTGAAGAAGGAAAAAAAAAGACCTTCTTCTGAGACTGGCTATTCCAAATCCACATAGCATCATGGGGAAGAATGGGTAACCAAATCTGCCGAGCTGAGCCACTTTGGTTGAAATTTTGGCTCCAACTATCAGTTTCAAGGCAGGTGTTAGCTTTCTACTGTGGTGAGCTAGTCAACTTTTATTACCCTAGAACAGTGATTCTTGGGGGGCAGGGGAATTTTGCCCCCTCCAGGGAACGTTTGGCAATGTCTGGACATTCTTTTGGTTGTCATAACTAGAGGAGGGAAATGTACTGTTATCTAGTGGGTGAAAGCCAGGGATGTTGTTAAATATTCTATAGTGCACAGAAACACAAGGAATTTATGACCAATAATGTCAGTAGTACTGAGGTTGAGAAACCTTGCCCTAGAGGAATACTTCTGCAGATGACATTGTCCTAAGAGCTAGGTAATATAAATTAAATGATACAACTCAGTAATCGAAGACAGTAGGAAAGTCTCACTTTCTTAGCTTAACCAAGGAAATAAATGCATGCGAAAATTTAACCAGGAAGATTAAGAGAGTCAGTGTTTCAGGTTGAGTTAAATGAATTTTCAACAAGGGTTCAGCTTACTAATTTCTCTGTCTAAAAAAGGTCAATTTAAGAAATAAAACAGGAAACGTTCTGATTAATTCTGAAGTTAACATGAAAATTATCTGAGGTGAATTTTGCCTGGAAGCCCAAAGTAGAAAGTTGTATGGCCTGCATCTGCAAAGCGCAAGGCACTGTATGTATGAAAGGAGGCAGGAAAGGGGCTCAGGTTCCACTTCTTGCATGAACACTGCCTGAGTAGCTAAGAGGAAGTGGGATGGCTGAGAGAACAGCTTGTGTGGAAAAGGGTTGGTGCATGGAAACAGATAATTGCTTTCTTCAAATGTCTGAAGCAGTGCTGTGGGGAGAGAGACTGTTGTACCTCCAGAGCCGGGACTAATAGGTAGATTCCAGCTCATCATCAGGAGACACTAAATCCAGTTTTCTGTTCAAATATGGCAGGCGATAGATTCTGCGTTTGTAAGCCTTTCAAGCTCTAAAGTATTCAGTCCAAGGCTGTCTGACCCTCTAGGACAGCCTCAGAAAGAGGGAACATTCACTTTAGAGCTTGAGCCCTACCTAGCCTTGCACTCAAGTCACTGCATCCATGAATCAGTGACCACATACATAGCCTGTTTGGCTTGTGCTGCTTATTCCATGAAATGAGTTTCTGATGACTCTGGGACTTTGGGAAGGTGAAGATAGCTAGGCCTTCAGTAGGCACTGGTACATTTCACTGTAGAGGGGATTTTCCTGCTCTTTGGAATATAGCTGTTGACCTGTAAGAGCATCTTTTCTCATTTAGAATTTGATAAAGACTTCAAGAAATGTTACATTTTTCTCCAGGCGCAGAGGCACTGAGAGACACAGGGATAGCTTCTAGAGACATTTCAAGTGCTGAAGTTATACTTGGGGAAGGAGGATACAGTAACTCCCATTTAGAAAGGAATGATTTTTGAATATAAGAGATTTAAATCCTGACTGTGGTTTATAATTCATAAAGGGAAGACTTGGATAGATGGAAGTAATGTCAAGAAAAGCATTTTACATTGCAGTTTTTGTTTCTGTGACAAAAGCGCTCTCCTTGTGGGGAATAATCTCTTTTTGTCTGTTGATTTCTTTTTTAATACATAACAATAAGTGGTATTGTGGTAATTGCAGATTGTTCAGCTATTAATGCTATTTACTGAAACACATTTTAGAGAGAACATTGTTTTCTAAAGAAGCAATAAACAACAGTTTTTCTTTTGTTCTCCCATGGAAAAAATATCCTTTAGTAGGTATTTGTGGGCTAAAGAAATGTTAGCAAAAGAGAACCTTTTAATAATAAGACATTAAAACAAAATGCCTACCATTTTCCTGTGTGCTGGAGTCTAGTTGAACACATGCAGCATGGTCCCTTCATCAAGACCCAATGCCTTGTGCCACCTATTTTCTTCCCTTCCTTGGTTCCCATGGCATACCCGCTGTTCCCATCACGCAGGAGCCCTGTGCTGTCGGTGGCCTCACTCTTTGCTATGAGTAGCTCTCCCCTCACTAAACAGGTCATTGCTGGAAGGCAGGGGCTGCCGCAGAGCCTCACAGCAACTAACATGGTACCTTCAACTCAGTTAGCACTTGAGAATTTCAAATGATCCTGGAAAATTAATATTTTAATAAGATCATGAATAAAAGTTGCTGTTATTTAATAAAAATAATAATTATGAACTTTGGAATTTACAAAATGCTTTCAGATACGATCTCCTTTGCCCTTTTGAAGAGTATAACAGGGCATGATGCATTTTCATTCCCATTTTACAGATGACGAAATTGTTGTTCAGAAGGTAAAGTATCTGCCCAAGTTCAGATAGCAAATTAGTTGTATCTTTTACTGGAATTTTATCTTTAAAGCCCTCCTCCTTCTATTTCCACATTAGCTAAAAAATCTACACTTAAAACACCTTCGTTTAAAAAAAAAGTTGTGTTTAAGCCCCTAAAATGAATTTTGTTATATGTACGTTAAAAATCAAAATGTAAAATAAGTATTCCTAGAATTTGAAGCAGCAAGCCACTTGTCCACTATTTAGAGGTCGATTGACCTCTTTGCTTTCTGCCATGGTGAAATTTGTATATGGTGGGCTTTTCATCATAGGATGGATGGGACAGGTGTAGTGTCGGGTTTGTGGGTATTGCCGCTTTGCTAATGGATCTGGCCTGAGGTTTCTCCATAAACAGATTGGTAGAGCTGGCTTCCTTTGGGATTGTTCTCTCAAATTTAAGCCATTCTTGAGAGCTCTTTGTCTAAACACAAATTGTCTAAATGGGAGGGGTAGGAGATTGTCATTCTAATTCATCCAGGCCTCCACCCACATTAATGGAGACTCCCAGAATTGAATGACCACAGGGTTGCCCTCTGTTTTTTTGCAGAACACAAAAATGTTGAGAGCTTCAGTTTTACTGCTTTGTGCAGGTGGAGTAATTTTACTTGTAAGAAAATAAACTAGAGAGCATGCATTTTGTGTTTTCTTAGAATGAAAAGAATGGATAATAATCGTATTCTAACATTAATCTCTTTACTGATATGGGAACAAACCAGAAGATGTGGGAAGTAACAAACAGAAATGATTTTTCTGTTGTTAATCTGTTCTTGGGCATAGGCTGGGAAACATCCTGGCAAAAGTCAGTACCATGAAGCAGACTCGTTTTCACCCAAACCTGAGAGCCAGGCTTCCCGATTTCACCTTATGAGAAGGAAACATGTTTAAATGCATGGGACACGCTAGTCTGTGATGGCATTAGAAGCCCTGAGCTTTTTTTTTTTTTTTTTTTTTTTTTTTAAGCAGAGTTGAGATCACAGATAAATGAGCATAGAAGCCACAAAGAACTGGTACATGTTCTCTAGTGTTCATTTTCAGGGAAGAATGGGAATCTTAATTTGTTGCTGGAATCTTGGTAAATTTCTTTTTTTTTTTTTCCCCCAAAAGATCTTTCTAATGCATTTCCCCTCAGCGCCTCCAGCCTCCTCACATAATTCCACACCCCCTTATCCCCCATGCCCAGTAATTTCCTAAGAAGATGGCTTTGGTGGAAGACCTCTTTATTTTGAAGATAGCATTTTATGAGCCAGTTCCTTCATCTGATAATACTTCTATGAGAGTAGGAGTTGTGTGTTTATTTTTGGAAGCGTATTTTTAAGCTGAAGCAATCATTTGTTGACTTCACTTGAAAGTATAGTTTTAAAAGGTGTTATTTGCATTTTTAAATGATTATTAGGTGAAGTGAGTGAGATGAAAGAAGAATTCATGTTTCAAAACTAAGTAAGTCCTCAAAACAGTGCTGTGCAGTCTGGGCGCGGTGGCTCATCCCTGTAATCCCAGCACTTTGGGAGGCCCAAGCGGGTGGATCACCTGAGGTCAGGAGTTCAAGACCAGCCTGGCCAACATGGTGAAGCCCCATCTGTACGAAAAATACAGAAAATTAGTTGGGTGTAGTGGCGGATGCCTGTAATCCCAGCTGCTTGTGAGGCTGAGGCCAGAGAATTGCTTGAACCTGGGAGGCGGAGGTTGCAGTGAGCCGAGATTGTGCCACTGCACTCCAGCCTGGGCAACAGGCGAAGAGCGAAACTTCGTCTCAAAAAAATAAAAAAAGAAAAAATAGTGCTGTGCACTATATATGAGGCCCATTATTCAGGAATATTAAATGGTGCTTCATTGACCCTGACTTAACATTTTCCCTTCCTGTAAGGAACAGACGTGCTTGGGTTTGTGTTTAAACCTTGCTGGTAATTGCAGTTCTGGCCTTGATTGATGCCGTTCTCCGTGTCTGTTAAATTAAAAGATTGAATGATGATCTCTTGGATCTCTTTTCTAAGTTTTTGTGGTTCCAAAGGAATAATTTAAATACCTTTGTTACCCGAATTCAGTAGTGTTGTGTTTTCCCTACTGATATTTTCTACTTCATTCTGGGGGTAACATAGTGTGCAGTTGGGTCCTAATCTAGATTCCAACATTAGAATGAGAAGATTATTTTACTTGGCATCATTGGCAGTGTCGATTAAGTCTTTACTATGTCCTTGCAGCCATGACATTAAGGAACACCTGACTGTGTTAAGTCTGTGGTTTCACCCAAGTGTTCCTTTTTAATATTCTAAGAATGTATTTCTAGCAGATGCATTCTTGAGATGGTGTGAATAATAAACCTGGGAAAAGTATAGTTTTCTGACTCTGGAGTACCTATATTTGTGTGTGCACATTTGACTCATTTTGGCAGTTCTTACCTTAGTATTTACTTACATGATTATGCACTGTTAAGTGCATTTTACTTACCCATTTTTTTTTTTTTTTTTTTTTGAGATGAAGTCTCCCTCTGTCACCCAGGCCGGAGTGCAGTGGCACAATCTTGGCTCACTGCAACCTCCCCGCCTCCCAGGTTCGAGCAATTCCCTGCCTCAGCCTCCTGAGTAGCTGGGATTACAGGTGCCTGCCACCACACCTGGCTAATTTTTGCATTTTTAGTAGAGATGGGGTTTCACTGTTTTGGACAGGCTGGTCTTGAACTCCTGACTTCAGGTGATCCACCCACCTTGACCTCCCAAAGTGCTGTGATTACAGGCATGAGCCACCACGCTCGGCCACCCATCCTTTTATCTGTGATGGCAGTGACCCTGTTTTTGCTTCTGCTAGAGAATATTGTAAAGCTGTAGAGGAGAGGGTGGAGGAGACAAACAGAGACACTTGCCTCAGTTTAGCCTCTTCTAAGACAAGCAGCTGGGCATCTCAGAAAAAGATTTTAGTATCCTCCTACCCCAACCCTCCCTCATCCCCAGCCCCCAGTAACTTTCTTGGTGCTGTATGAATGCCTTTCTGTGTAGACTTATCCCTGAGCTTTGGCCATGAGGCCTGATCTTCTTTTGGAGTGCTGTACCAGCGTCTAGTACTTAGAACACCTTACACATGAGTCTGATGCAACTGAGTCGCTTCCACTGTTATCACTTACTGGCAACAACTTGTTGAAGCCCTCATTTGCTAAAGTCTCATTGTGAGGATTTAATAACTGCTCTTGAGCATCTGCATCAACCTCATTAAGCAAGCCTGTTGTACAAACTGCAATGGTGTAGATTTGAAGCTTATCAGGGTCATGACTAAGACAGTCATTACATAGTCAGGCCACAGCATCTTCAAGGCACTGTTGGTGCAGCTGGTAAGTCACTTCTCTCCATGACCTTACAACAGTTTTCCTCATCTTATGGAATTATAAATGTGCCAGAATTTCCTAATAGGTTTGCCCTCTCCCTGTCAGTCTCCTCAGTGAGCTGTGAAGTGCCCATTATAGGAAGCACACGTGAAAGACAGCAGCCCCTCTTGATCTGTGGGCTTCAGGCAGGGTGTTATGTTGGTCAGAGAAAAGGGGCTTTATGTTTTGTTCATATAGCAAAGGACTTGGAGCTGAGGGAGCGAGCTGATTCATGTGATGGAGAATCATTTCTTTTTTAGAGGCCCTGATCTCACAGCACTCTGAGCATCCTTGCAGAAAGCACTCATTTGCTGCTGCAAAAATGTATTGGAAAAAGGTTGCTCTGGGCTTGTTTGCCACATAATAGGCTCTGGCTTTCTTCTCACCAAAGAAATAACAGGCATTTCCATTTTAAACTCTGATGTTCTCCCTAAGATCAGGGACAAGACAAGGATGTCTTTTCTCACCACGTTTCAACAGTGTACCAGAGTTTCTAGACAGGGAAGTTAGTAAAGAAAATGAAATAAAAGCCATTCAGACTAGAAAGAAAAATGAAAGATATGTATATTGAAAGACTGTATGATCTTGTATTTGGAAAAGCTCAAGAAATACACACACACTTAAAAAGGAAACCTACTAGAACTAATAAATTATGTAAGATTGCAGGATACAAGATCAATATATAAAAATCAACTGTATTTTTATACAGCAGAAATAGACAATTTGAAAATGAAATTAAGAAAGCAATCATATTTACAGTAGCACCAAAAAGAATAAAATACTTAGGAATAAATTTAACCCAGGACTTGCAAGATGTATACACTGAAAACTGCAAACCTTGCCATAGAACATTAAAAACTACCTAAATAAATGGAAAAATATCCGTGGATCAGAAGACTTAATATTATTAAGATAACAATACTCTCCAAAGTGATATGTAGCTTCCATACAATCCCTATCAAAATTTCAATGGTGTTTTTTGCAGAAATGGAAAAACTGATCCTAAATTTCATAGGGAATTTGCAGGGAATCCTGAATAACCAAAGCCATCTCAAAAAGGAACAAAATTAGAGAATTACTAGTTTCCTATTTCAAAAGATCCTAAAAAGCTAGAGTAATCCAAACAGTGTGGTCCTGGTAAAAGGTTAGACATATAGATCAATGGAATAGAACTGAGGGTCTAGAAGTAAACTTATACGCCCATAGTCAGCTGATTTTTTGACAAGGATGCAAAGACAATTCAGTTGGAAAAGAATAGTCAGTTCAACAGGTGATGCTGAGACAACTGTATACTTGCATGCAAATGGATGAAGTTGGACCCCTACCTCACACCATATACACAGATTAACTCAAAATGGTTCTATGTCCTAAGTATAAGAGCTAAAATGGCAAAACTCTTAGAAAGGAAAGGACTAAATCTCCGTGACCTTGGATTTGCCAATAGACTTTTAGATATGAAATCAAATATGCAAGCAACAGAAGAAAAAATGGATAAATTATCATTCATCAAAATTAAAATCTTTTGTGCTTCAACAGATGCTGTCAAGCAAGTGAAAATACAACCCACAAAATATTTGAAATTATATAGCTGATTAGGGCCTAGTATCCAGAATATATAAAGAAGTCTTACACAACCAGGCGCAATGGCTCATGCCTGTTATCCCAACACTTTCGGAGGCTGAGACAGGTGGATTGCTTGAGGCCAGGGGTTTGAGACCTGCCTGGACAACGTGGTGAAACCCCACCTCTACCAAAAATACAAAAATTAGCCAGCCTTATAACCTAGTCTCAAAAATAAACAAATAAATGAAAATTTAAAAAATTAAAGAAGTCTTACAACTGAGCAACAAAAAGACAGCCCAAATAAAAAATGGGTGAAAGATATAGACTTAAACTTCTCCAGAGAAGATATAAAAATGGCCAAGAAGAAAATGAAAAGGTGCTTAGCATTATTATTCACCAGAGAAATTCAAATCAAAACCAGTCAGCAAAAGGTAGAAACAGCTTAAATGTCCATCAGCTGATGAAAAGATGAACAAAATGTCATATATCAATACAATGGAATATTAATTTGAAGGAATTAAGTATTATTAACTAAGAAGGAATAAAGTATTATGTGTCACAACATGGATGAACCTTGAAAACATGTTAAGTAAAAGAAACCATACACAAAATGCCATATATACTGTAAGATTCCATATTCTGAAATATCCGGGGTAGGCAGATTCATGGAGACAGAAAGTAGACTAGTAGTTGCCAGTTACTGGGTATATGAGAAATGAGAAATAGCTGCTGGTGGGTATAGGCTTCATTTTGGGGTAATGAAAATGCTCCCAAATTAGTTAGTGGCAGCGGTTGCACAATTCTGTGAATACACTAAAAACTACTGAATTGTACACTTTATACAGTGAACTTCATTATATATGAATATATATCTTGAAGCTGTTACTAAAAGAAAGAGGCAGGTTAGACATATTAGTGACTTATCAACTTCTTTATAAAATAAAATTCATGTACAGTGTTCCTTAAGTAAATCTATATCCCACATGTTTTGAAGCAGAACAGTCCATCTTTATCTGTTTAAAGGCCAGCCAAGTTTTTCTTTATAGATAAGCAGTTATAAAAAATATTCAAGGTTCTCCTTTTGGGCTTGAGCATCACAGTGCCTTTTTCTGCCATCTGTCCACTTGTTCTGTCACTCCTGAAATCCTGATGCTGTGCAAATGCTCAGAACAGCTCCTGTGGCCTCAGGAATTTGTTACATGTTTCCCATTCCCTAAGGCATTCTGCTGTCAAGGAAATTCAATGTCTTCTTCATAGCAGTTCTGCTGGTGAGAAGTTCTAGGTATTATGTTTTGTTTGGTTTTGGTAAGACAGGTTCCCTATCTGTCGCCTGGGCTGGAATGCGGTCTTACAATTACAGCTCATTGCAGCCTTGATGTCCCAGGCTCAAGTGATCCTCCCAGCTCATCTTCCCAAGTAGCTGGGACCACAGGAGTGTACCACACCACACCTGGGTAATTTTTTTTATTTTTTGTAGAGGCAGGGTCTTGATATGTCGCCCAGGCTGGTTTTGAACTCCTGGGCTCAAATGATACCCCACCTTGGCTTCCTAAAGTGCTAGAATTATAGGTATGAGCCACCATGCCCAGCCACTAGGTAGTTTTGATTCTCTAGGTGCACAACCCAATTACTCTGTCCTGTAATACTTCTCCTGGCTTTTGTAACATAGTTGTACTCTAGGAAGTCACATTGTGTACAACACTTGTTAAAATCTCTGCTTTTTTCCCCAGACAGATGTACCAAGTTAGCCATTTTAACACATAATGTAAAGCACATACCATATATTTGGCCTCAATCATTAAAGTAATTGATGTAATCAGCTTTGTCCTGCTATCTTTTTATTCTCAGCGACTTTTCTGGAAATGAAGTATTGGTGCTGTGCTCTGCCGTGTTTTTTTGTTTTTTTGTTTTTTTGTTTTTTTTTTTTTACAGGTCATGTTGGTTTGATTTATTTTTTAATCATCAGAAGCCAGGTAGCAACTTGTGGTATGTAAAGTATGTCCTTGTGCCCTAAGCTGAAGGAGCAGAGACCCACTAGCAGAAATGAGAGAATCAGGCTTTGGAGCTTTGAGGTATCTTCAAATCTGGTCTTCTAGTAACTAAAAATTTCTCATCACTCAGCATTTCTGAACGTCAGCAGGCGGGCAATACCTAATACTTAAAAATATGTCCAGAAGTACTACAGGATCGTGGCTGTCTTCATTGTTAAAGTTTAAATTATAATCATATTTAGTATGAATGTTTTCCTCTGCATTCACATTTTTTATAATTATATCCAAGTATAGAATGAATCATACGTTTTTGTTAGCCAGATTACTGGGATAAACGGATCCCAACCTTACCCTCTTTACCAAATAAAAGAGCTTCCTATAGAATTTCCTAGGTAAAAGACAGGCATCTTCTCTAAAAAGCAGTGATGAATTCATCTAACTGTGTAGTGTTTAGTTTTCTTTAAGTAAAAAGTTAAATGAGGAATTGAGTGATTTTTCATATGCAGATTTTATTTCTTGATGATTGTGTCTGGCCTCGTGGAGGGACGCAGTGACTTTAGGTGGAATAACCGGATCTGTTTGCTCTTGAGAAGCAGGCGCAAGTCCACGAAGGAAAGACAGGGAGACAGATGGCTGGCTATTGTGTTACAACCATCATCTGCTGGGCCCTGAGCAAATATTAAGTGAATAATATATATGTAATTGGTGTGAAAGTACAGTTGCAACATTTCTAATACGGTTTGGAGGAGGGCTACTTCTTGAACATTTGTGTTTTATAGAATGCTAAGTTGAAATGTTTCTGTTTTTAGGGTTAATCCATTTTAAACTGCTTTAAAGTGAACATTTTCCCCCCATTTTGACACCACTGTGCAATATTTTGAATTGAAATGGCCTGTAATCGCCCTTTTTTATTTTCCATAACAACATGAGCACTAAATTATAGCTGTGCAATTATGTAAACAATGGAAATGCTTCCAGAATGAATCCTTCCTTTTAAATTTTCATTTTGTGTAATTGTTGGAAGGTTTGGAGCCATAATAAACAAAATTATTTTACACATTTATCGCTCTAAAGGTCAATTATAAGGGAACTAAAGAAACAACACTATGCAAAATGAATAAACCAATTTCTGTTGCCATCACCATATGTTTTTCTTATCACTTATGGTTTTTCCAGTTACTGTGTACATAGCATTCAATTAAAGCGATTCATTTACCAGGCTGAATATGGTTTGTGTTTATAGAACTGTGCTTTGGAGGAGAGGAAACAACACGCCTCTATTTGAATTACCTGATTTTTTGCAAGATCAGTGATAAGAGACAGATGTTCTCACCAGTCACTTTCTCATAACCAGAATCTTATGATAAGCTGCAAATTCACAATTGTCATCTTAGTGATCTTTTCACACTCAATGTATAGTATGCACTTGGACTTTTAACCAGAACAAGAGAAAAATACTAGTTTGGTGATCTGTTCACTATATTGCAACATTTTGCAGAATGAATTTTAATTTCTTTGAACAAAAGCATGTGAAAGATCTTTGTCTATGTGTCATATGTTCAACTCTCAAAAATAAACCTCATTTTATTTTAGATTCCATATATCATTGAGCCTATTGTTTAGTTTGTGGTTTAGTCTATTTAACGTGTGAAAAAGAGACTAATTCTTGCTATAAAACTAACTTGAACTTCTTTGTATTAAGTTCTAGTACTCCTTAGACAAATGAATCCTAGAAAATCTAAAATGATAATTTTCCTGTTTTTCTTGTAGTATTTGCCTTGAACACTGTGGCTAATTGCCATAATGCGTTGTTAAGAGTGTTGCTTGAAAACACTAATTTCTAGGGCTTTTGAATTTCTGGGATAATGTGTGATCTAAGAGGCTTATTTGTGTGCCACCTTTGAAGTGTCTTAAACTATTCTTTCTGTAGATCAGCAAAGTAATAGTTCACTGAATTATATAAACTACACCTGTAAAGTAAATTTTATAAAGTAAAACTCTTCAGAGTCCTTCTCTTTTTGAAAAATAATTATTTAATTGCTCTGTTTACTTCTTTATGGCTCTTTTCATTTTACAAAGGCGTATGTTCTTATCTGCTATCCCATTACATACAACTCCGTAAGGGAGTATCATTCCATTTTATGGAAGAGAAGCATGAAGCTCTGGGTATGACATGTTCTGCCCACAGTCACACAAGGTTTTGAACCTAGGCCTCATGGCTCAAGTTCTAGAGTTCTTTTCACCACGCCGGAGTGCAGGGCTGTTTCTCACTAGCCATCTCAGTGGAGGCAGCGCTGAATAGCATCGAATCACACAGCAGAAAGGATGGCCCCTTTCCTCCTCTCTGCAGGTCCTTGTGATACTCTTAGGTAGGCCAGCTGGAGCTGAGAGAAGTTCTCTCACACCACCCTGACATTGCATTCTGTGCTCATATTTAACAAGGAGAGCTGGTCTCAGACCCAGAGTCTTCATCAGAGGATGGTATTTTTAGCAAAAATTTAGCAGCATTGGTTACTGTCATTGTATTACTTGAGTTACTTTTTACTTACGAGAAAGGATACACATAAGTTTTTCAGAACAATTGGGCCATTATTCTAAGCGAAGTAACTCGGGAATGGAAAACCAAACATTGTGTGTTCTCTCTCATAAGTGGGAGCTAGCTCTGAGTACACAGAGGCATAAGAATAATACAGTGGACTTTGGGGACTTGGGGGAAAGGGTGGGAGATGGTGAGGGACAAAAGACTACGAATTGGATACAGTGTTTACTGCTCGGGTGATGGGTGCACCAAAATCTCACAAATCACCACTAAAGAACTTACTCATCTGACCAAATAGCACCTGTTCCCCAAAAACCTATGGAAATAAAAAAATTAATACATGAGCCACTTTGAAAACCCTGTTAGGCAAGTAATGTTCACTTTGGACAGGGAGATGGCAAAAGGCATGAGGGTTGCATATGAATGATGTCTGAGAGCATCATCCTGTCCCATGTATATATAAAGCCCTGGAGGCTGTGAGGAAGGTTTCAGATTTCTATTATATTTTTCAAAGACTCCTGTTATAGCTGTGTCTTAATGTATGGTGGGGAAGGTGAAAGAAGGATTCTACTGAGTTAGGAAATCAGTGGGGCATTTTTTGGACGTCCTGCTGCTGGGAATATGCAGTGGCTCTTCTTTGAGTACCACATGGTTATTCCTAATTTTAAAATGTTATCACAAAGATACAACCTTCGAGTTGTTCCTTTTCAGTGTGGAGAAGTAACATAAGCAGGCATATGGCCATAATTTGGCTGACTGGTCATATAGTTCCCTCTTTAACCCCCCCCCCCATTTACCCTCCCCCAGTGCTGTCTTTGGCAACTTCACACAGGCACTGTGTCTCCTCAGGGCGCTGTCTTACGTGGGTGGCAGGGTAGGGTAGGCTAGCCATCTGTTATTTTGCCCTCTTTTTCCAACCTTCTTGCTCATAGTAGCAGGTTCCGTTGAAGTGATTGGCTGAAGTCCAGGGAGTAGGGGAGCCATGTGACTTTATCTCAGCTACTTGCCTATCTACTGTCTTTAGCATCAGTATAGCAGCTGAGTAATATTTTTTGAACGCCCTATTTTACAGATTATTGCCTTTATACGTACAAATCTTATGATGCAAAATGGATTCATTTACAAATTGTGGTGTTAGCTTGTTAAAGGATTTAGTTCATAATTCCCATAAATTTAGCCTAGAAAAGCATTTTTTAATTAAAACTCTAAATTCCAGTGGTGAAAATGGGCTTATTTGATTCAAATATGTACTAAAGATTTTTAAAGCCCACAAGCTTCAAGGTTTAGTTTCCCGTCTCAACAGATGGAATTAACACAAACATAACAAAGTTAACATCATGGTTGTTTGCATTATTAATCTTCAAATGCATGGCATTCTGCTACCTTGCTAGCCAGGTTTGCACGAATCCTTTCATTGCAACATATGTCAACAGAAACGTGCTTCCATCTGCTGCCGGATAGCTTGATGCCTGATATTCCGAGACAAGGCCCAGCACAATGAGTACCTCTGTGAGTAATTACAGGTGTGTGGTGAGGAGCCTAGGGCATTAATCAGAGGCTTAATTATGAAAAAGGTGGATCTTTTGTTCCACTCTTGGATCCTGAGTTTACCACACACTTTCTAAACTGCAGCATCCATCTGCTCGGTCCCTTAGAATGTTTGCCTTGACTGATACGGACCTTAAAGTGTATCAAAGGACGTGATTAAAGTAGGCTTAAACATTAACCTGGAAGAAGCGTGGTTCATGGTTTTTTTCCCCTTCCTTCCTTCCTTTTTTACTTATCTATCTATCTGTTTATTTTTGGTGTAGGAAAAAAGTCTGCTGAAATGCTAAAACTTTGAATTAGTACTTGCTAAACTATTTACTAAATGTGAACTCTACTGAATTAAGCATTATACAGTAATTTTAAGAATGTAAAGGTCAAGATTTGTAGAAACTAAGACCCATGTAAGAAAAAAAAGTCTTAGGAAAAATGGTTTGTGAACATATACAAATTTTTTTAGGAAGATAAGTTGTTAAATGAGGTTATTTTTATTATGACAGACTTAACATGTTAGAATTTAGCGTGTAACTACTGCTTTGCTCTAATATGATACTGATAGAATTAAATCAGGATTATTTTTAAGGATTTTTAAGATAACCACACTGAAATCTAAGAAAAGAAACTAGGATTGTGGCTGTGTGTGTGTGTATGTGTGTGTGTGTGTGTGTGTGTTTTGCTTCTTACTCTTATATTGAGACTATAATAAGTTGTGAAACTATAAGTCACATAACTATGATATAGTCATGTAACATTTCAGTCAGTGGCAGACCACATATATGAGGGTGGTCCTATAAGATTATAGTGCTGTATTTTTACTGAACCTTTTCTGTGTCTAGATGTGGTTTGATATGCAGATGATTTCCATTGTGTTACAACTGCCTGTACTATTCGGTATAGTAACATGTTGTGCACATTTGTAGCCTGGATGTGTAATAGGCATCTACCATCTAGGTTTGTGTAAGTCACTCTATGATGTTCACAAGATGATGAAATTGCCTAACAACAAATTTCTTAGAATGTATCCTCGTCATAAAGTGACACGACTGTACTTCAGTGTGTGTTTTGATGAATGTACATGGCCAACAGCTGCATAAGTTTGTGATTTGTGGTTTTCTTACTAATTCCTGTTACACACACACACACACACACACACACACACACTTGCACAGATGGCTTCAGAGATGTGGCCTGGCCATGGATGGCATGAATGCTGTCCAGTGGTGGACCCCTGATCTGCCACAGGCAAGAATTAGATATCTGCTTCAGACCAGAGCTGGAGGGTGAGGGGCCATCACAGACACAGGAACACAAGGTGTCTGGGGCAGATGATACTCTTCACACTGCACTCTATGCAAAAGGCCACTTTGTACTTGCACCGAGATCACACGTATATTCAGAACCATGCTGATCCCCTGACCTTAGCATTTCACTGATTACAACATTACCTTAGCACTCTGCATATTCCCATTTCTTAACACATAAAGCTATCTGAAGAGTGAAATTGTCCATCTCTTTGCCTACTTTAAGATATTTTAATGTAACTGTGTGCTTTAACTGTGGCAAATTGAAAGCTAAAGACAGGACATATGTTTTGTTTTAGTGATAGATATTTGAGGGTTTTAATTGCATATTTACCTCATTACTCCTGTAGCTTGTCCAAGGAGCCTACCTTTACATGGAAGACAGAGGAAATGTCTAGTCTCAGAGTCATGGTTTAGATTTTGCATAATTCATCTTACAACTTGGTGTCTCCAATCTCTCACCTTTAAAATGGGTACAATAACCCTTGGAGTAACTCAGTTTCCAACATCTCTTTCACTGAAAATTTTCTGTGATCTGTGCTGTCTTAGATTATTATACAGTGGTCATATGTACCACTACAAACACTACTTTGGAATTTTGTGTTTGAACATTACAATTGTGTTTTCTTATCTTCCCTTTTAGGATATCTTAAACACCATCATAAGGCACTGTCCACCCCGCTTTTTCTCCCTGGGTTTTCCTGGCTTCTCAATGCTGGTGGGGGACTTCATTGCAGCCGCTGCCAGGGTCCTTAGCACAGACATGTTGACGGTGAGTATGACAATGCTCAGCATCCCGGCTCCCAAGAGGCTTCACAATCGCTAACAAGGTTCAGATTTCTCCACTCTTAACAGGTGTTGACTCATTAGTGCAATGTGAAACTGGGCTCTCAGGGTAGATACCCTGGCAGCTGATGTGTGAAATTGTAGGATAAGATGACACACTGGTATTGGAAAGGCGTTTCATCAAAAGGCCAAAGTGTGAGAATCATATCCTCACTAATATTTCAGCACATTCACACAGTCGGAAGCAGGACTTGTCTCTTAGAATATTATTAGCATTTTCCAGTAAATGGTGGCACAGACATAAATGTCTAAAATAGAGTTTTAAAGTGTACATTAGCAGTATGATTTTTTTAAATTAAGTCTTGGTTATTATAAGTCTCATAGAAATATTTTCTTAAAATGTTAGAACACTAAAATCTTAACTAGAAGTGAATATGTATTCTCTTAATAACATGCCAGAATACTTTGGTAGAATTTTTGTAATAAAAAATTAGAAATGGACTAAATGATCAGTAAGGGCTGCAGAAAAATTTATTTTTACTCTCTACATTTACCTCTACTACTAAGGCAGTATCTTTTTATTTTCTTTTCTTTTTTTGTTGTTGTTTTTCAAGAGATAGGGTCCCATTCATTCTCCACCCGGGCTGAAGCGCAATGGTGCTATCATGCCTAGATCACTGTAACCTCAAACTCCTGAGGTCAAGTGATCCTCCAACCTCAGCCTCCTGAGTAGTTAGGACTGCAGATACACACCACCATGCCTGGCTGATTTTTAAATTTTTTGTAGAGATTAGAGTCCCTCCATGTTTCCCAGATTGGTCTCAAACTCCTAGCCTTAAATGATCCTCCTGCCTCAGCCTCTAAAATGTTAGGATTACAGGTGTGAGCCACTGCACATGGCCAAAGCAATATCTTAATGCCTTTTTGAGAGAATACTGTTATACATTTAAAATGGAAGGGCCTTTTCCATTTGTGCTCTTTAAGCTGTTACATATTCAGAGTTATTTTTGCCTCTTCAAATGGTATAAATAAAATTAGTTTTACTATTTGCTAAGCATTGGTATCGAAATCAGTGTGGCCATCCAACAACCTAAATCTTGTTTGATATGTGATTACTTTTTCACTTTACTTATTTCTTCTTTGCAGGGTAAATTCAAACTTCAAGCCCTTGGTTTTAAATTAAACTGTTTAAAAATACTTCCTGTAGCTGGTATTTCATGTTGGTGCTTTCACACACTAACTTTTTCTTATAAAGATAAATTAGAAAACAAAGAGAAGTGAAAAGAGACAGGAGCAAAAGGGAAGAAAGGGTAAAAGAGAAGAAGAGGCCAGGCATGGCGGCGTAAATATAGTTACAGCTATAGGAGACTCAGGAAGCCGAGGTGGGAGAATCACTTGAGATCAGGAGTTTGAGTTCAGCCTGGGCAACATAACAAGACCTCATCTCTTAAAAAGAAAGAAAAAGTAGAAGAAAAATGTTGAATTTGTTCAACTGTGGCTTTATCGTAAAGAATTATGACAACTTTTCATATTTCATTATTTCTGAAAAAGTTTAGGATAATCTCAAAGAATTTTCAAATGCATTTTAACCATTTACATCAACTTTGAAAATAATTACAAGATACAAGAAGGGAAATCATACTTCTTTATCGAAATACTCATTTTTTTTTGTTATACTTAAGTTCTGGGATACATGTGTAAAATGTGCAAATTTATTACATAGGTATACCTATGCCATGGTGGTTTGCTGCACCCATCAACCTACATTAGGTGTTTCTTCTAATGCTATCCCTCCCCTTGCCCCCCACCCGACAGACCCCAGTATGTGGTATTCCCCTCGCTGTGCCCATATGTTCTCATTGTTTAACTCCCACTTATGAGTGAGAACATGCAGTGTTTGGTTTTCTGTTCCTGTGTTAGTTTGCTGAGAATAATGGTTTCCAGCTTCATCCATATCCCTGCAAAGGACATGAACTTCTTTTTTGTGTTCATAGTATTCCATGGTATGTATGTGCTACATTTTCTTTATCCAGTCTATCATTGATGGGCATTTGATTGGTTCCAAGTCTTTGCTATTGTAAATAGTGCTGCAATAAACATAACGTGTGCATGTGTCTTTATAGTGGAATGATGTATAATCCTTTGGGTATATACCCAGTAATGAATGGGATTGATGGGTCAAATGGTATTTCTAGTTCTAGGTCCTTGAGGAATTGCCACCCTGTTTCACAATGGTTGAACTAATCTACACTCCCACCAACAATGTAAAAGTGTTCCTATTTCTCCACATCTTCTCCAGCATCTATTGTTTCCTGACTTTTTTTTTTTTCTTTTGAGACAGAGTCTTGCTCTGTCACCCAGTAGCTGGGACAACAGGCACCCTCCACCACACCCAGCTAAGTTTTGGTATTTTTAGTAGAGACAGGGTTTCACCGTGTTAGCCAGGATGGTCTCGATCTCCTGACCTCATGATCCACCCGCCTGGGCCTCCCAAAGTGCTGGGATAACAAGCATGAGCCACCGGGCCCGGTCTATTGTTTCCTGACTTTTTAGTGATTCTAACTGGTGTGAGGTGGTTTCTCATTGTGGTTTTTTTGATTTGCATTTCTCTAATGACCAGGGATGATGAGCTTTTTTTCATGTTTGTTGGCCACATAAATGTCTTCATTTGAGAAATATCTGTTCATAATCTTCACTGACTTTCTGACGAGGTTGTTTTTTTTTTCTTAGAAATTTGTTTAAGTTCCTGCCAGGCTTGGTAGCTCATGCCTGTAATCTCAACACTTTAGGAAGCTGAGGCGGGCAGATCATGAGGTCAAGAGATCGAGACCATCCCGGTTAACACAGTGAAACCCCATCTCTAATAAAATTTTTAAAAATTAGCTAGGTGTAGTGGCACACGCTTGTAGTCCCAGCTACTCGAGAGGCTGAGGCAGGAGAATCACTTGAACCTGGGAGGCAGAGATTGCAGCGATCCGAGATCGTGCCGCTGCACTCCAGCCTGGGTGACAGCGTGCGACTCCATCTAAAAAAAAAAATGCTTTAAGTTCCTTGTAGATTCTGGATATTAGCCCTTTGATGGTTAGATTGCAAAATTTTTCTCCCATTCTGTAGGTTTTCTCTTCACTCTGATAATAGTTTCTTTTGCTGTGCAGAAGCTCTTTAATTTAATTAGGTCCCATTTGTCAATTTTGGCTTTTGTTGCAGTTGCTTTTTGTGTTTAGGTCATGAAGTCTTTACAGACAATGCCTATGTACTGAATGATATTGCCTAGGTTTTTTTCTAGGGTTTTTATGGTTTTAGGTCTTATGTTTAAATCTTTAATACATCTTGAGTTAATTTTTGTATAAGGTGTAAGGAAGGGGTCCAGTTTCAGTTTTCTGCATATGGCTAGCCAGTTTTCCCAACACCATTTATTAAATAGGGAATCCTTTCCCATTGCTTGTTTTTGTCGGATTTGTCAAAGATCAGATGGTTTTAGATGTGTGGTGTTATTTCTGAGGCCTCTGTTTTGTTCCATGGGTCTATATATCTGTTTTGGTACCAGTACCATGCTGTTCTGGTTATTGTATCCTTGTACTAGAGTTTGAAGTCAGGTATCGTGATGCCTCCAGCTTTGTTCTTTTTGCTTAGGATTGTCTTGGCTATGTGGGCTCTTTTTTGGTTCCATATGAAATTTAAAGTAGTTTTTTCTAATTCTGTGAGGAAAGTCAATGGTACCTTGATGGGAATAGTATTGAATCTATAAATTACTTTGGGCAGTATGGCCATTTTCATGATATTGATTCTTCCTGTCCTTGAGCATGGAATGTTTTTCCATTTGTTTGTGTCCTCTCTTATTTCCTTGAGCAGTGGTTTGTAGTTACCCTTGAAGAGGTCCTTCACATCCCTTGTAAATTGTATTCCTAGGTGTTTTATTCTCTTTGTAGCAGTTGTGAATGGGAGTTCACTCATGATTTGGGTCTCTGCTTGTCTATTATTGGTGTATAGGAATGCTCGTGATTTTTGTACATTGATTTTGTATCCTGAGACTTTGCTGAAGTTTCTTATCAGCTTAAGGAGTTTTTGGGCTGAGAAGATGGGGTTTTCTAAATATACAATCATGTTATCTGCAAACAGATAATTTGACTTCCTCTCTTCCTATTTGAA